>NC_056609.1:1061787-1082748 GCF_018340385.1 Cyprinus carpio
GGCCCCTCGCTTAGGCCTAATAATGGTGACATAGTTTAATTGTGAGTTTGCCAACAGTGCCTGGTGAAGAAAATCCTCAATGTGGCGAAAAGCTCGTAAAAGGGGGTTTGTTTTTTAAATATATAGCGGAAATGGAATTCCAAGCAAGGCTGCAAATGCTGAGTGGGAGGAAGAGTAATTGGCACCAAATAACAAAGTCCCTCACAGGGCGATTTTGCAACGCCCTCCCCCTCTTTTATTTGGAGTCTTGTGTAGGAAAAGAATGAGACAAGTAAATTGAAGTTGGATGAGGAAGAAGAGTTTGGGGAGGGTTTAGCGGTGTGGTGTACGGGGCGTTCTGTTTGTATGTGTTTTGTAGGGCTGGATGTGGCACATGTTTCTTGATTTGATTCCACCTTTATTTTTAGTTTTTATTTGTTTTAATTTGATTATATTGTTTTTAGCTACCTACGTTTTTCCTTCAGTGCCAATTTGATTAACATATATGTACAAAACAACATTATGTCCGTTGTTCACGATCATGGGCTGTAAAATTTCTCACATATTTGGTATAGTTCTTAACTTGCCCACAACAACATACCAAAAAATTCCTTATTCTTACCTGTATGAAGATTGTTAATGTATAGTTTCTTTTAAATCTAATCAATGTGTTGCCTTCATCCTGGGAAAAAGAAGCGGTTTTACTAGCGATATTTATCGGCGAACTTTCTATACCACCTCCAAGTGACAGATCAACTCTATTGTGTTGTATCACTTACACAACACCAATACACGTATTATATAGCCACCGACTAACACTACAACCTCACACACCCACACACACCACTTTTTTTAACACACACCACCACACAACACACAAACACACACACACACACACACCCCCAACACACACTCACACACAACAAAAATAATAATATAATACTATCACACTCCTTTACACCCCCATTTTTTTTTTAAATAAAATGGAGATGCACCTTCTTGGTAGTGCTACCTGCGAAGCAAAACAATCGTTTGGGTTGGGAACAGGCACTGTCAAACAAGATCTCCAGGATAAAACGTGTGGGACAGGCCCAAGTCGGAGATGGTACAATAAATAAAATAAATAACAAATACAAAAATAAATAAATAAGTAAAAGGCTTTGTCCCTGCCTTGAAGCACAGTGAAGTCTATATAAGAAGTGGCGTATTTGTAGAAACACGACCCTCCCTGGATCACGGACGTCACTCAACCTGGAGGAAGAGTAAACTCTGATTATTTATGATGGTCTCATAGTTAATTAGGGTGTGGCAAGTGAATCCCTGATTCAGTCAGCTAAATTTGCGAGTAATTTAATGCTGGATTCAATCATGAACAAAGTAACTACTGGGTGATTCGCAGACTGAGGCTGCATTTTTATTTTTTTAGTCTAGTCCTTCTGACGCTTCTGGGCTAGAAGTCCTCGCAATGATTGCTAGAATGAGATGCTTAGTAAGTCGCTTACAGTGTTCATACAGATTTGAAGGTGCCTTACAGAATGCTTCAAATGAAGACGGGCCTTCACTGGCACTTGCGTTGACTATGTCAGCCGAGATAGCAGTTTAACTATGTCACAATCTTTATTTGAGGAATAAACCTGTCTTTATTATGCGTCATTTAATTATTTAATTATTAATCATTCATTCAATTTGTTTGTTCATAAAAAGCTCAATTATACAGAAATGCCAATATGACTCATTTATGATGAATTATTGAAAATTTCATTCAAATGCTTGATTAAAATAGTGCTGTATTAAAAAATAAAAAAAAAAAAACGGACTACCTTATGAGTGGTCACTAAATCTTTCATTCACCCGATTTGTTTAAACAAATGACTAGTACAGGAATGATACAAGTTTACTTCTTTATGGCGAATTATCGAATCATTCCATTCTGCGACTAAATACATCACAAAATATGCTTCATTCAAGAAATAAAATATATATATATATTAAATATATACAACACAGCACGAAGAGACATAGTAATGTAAGCAACTCTAACCCATCCTCTCCTCTTTAAAGATTAAAATGTTAGAAAGACAGCCTTTGTGCTTTATGACAAATAAGCTTGGCAAAAACTACAAGTCAAGTCATGCCTTGATGGTGAAAAACATAACCCACCCGAAACCAAACCTCAGAAAACAATCAACTCCATAGGCATGCATCTAGTTGCGTGCAATTTTTCTTCATTTTGCACCTCAGGTGATGAAACGTCAGAGAATGAAGCCAAGAACCTAACATGTATGACCTATTTTCCTTCCCTCAGTTTCTGGCATTTCATCAACTGCCACCCTGCCTGCACAATCTGCACTGCAAAAATAGCTTTCTCAAGATTCAACACTCTTGGCACTGCATTTTGTGCAGTCTATGGGTAAGAACATTTGTGTTTGAAAGAGCACTCAGTCAAACATGCTACACACATATGGTAGGATGGACTCTGTCCCACCACTTGCTGATTTGCTGAATCTTATTAACATGTAATGTAAGAGACCCTGCTATTGGCGGTATGAGTCTGCACCATCAGGGGTGGCTGATATCACATGGATAATACTTCATAAAAAAAATAAAAAATGTGTGTGTGACAGTTAAACTCGCATCAAAATATTATACAGAAATTATCTGTGCATTGGAACTCTTTATGTGTATATGTATATGTCTATATGTGTGTGTGTGTGTGTGTGTGTGTGTGTGTGACGGAAGCATGGTGCAGCTGCTTCTCTAAGTGAGCATGGCTTAATTTATTAAATGTCTTTTTCTTTTTTTTTCTTCTTGTTTTTGACATTTGAAAAGATACTCATATGTGCTATATGTTTAAAACATGGCAGTAGGATTATTATGACATCAAATTATTCCAATAATTATGCCTAATTCTGGAAACCCGACTGGTTGTATGATATTAAATATATTAAATTAAAATAATAAAGAATAAAGAACATCTTTAATTGTATATTTAAGGTAAATGTTGTTACTTCAAAAAATAAATAAATAAAAAATAAATATATTAAAATCCCATTTTTATTGTTAGTATAGCTCTTAACATTTGAGTCATGGTGAAATGTACTGTGATGAAATTATTAACATCAAACCTGTGCACAGTCGATATCTTCACTGTTGCTTTGCAAAAAAAATTATAATAAATACATAAATACACTACAGTAAATGAGCTCACCAGTCATTAAAGAACCTAAAGATGTACATTAAATGCAACATACCAATAAGTTTACGTGAGTGTGAAATGAATAGCGATGCATTCATAAACTATGAAGACAATGTATTGTGCCTTTAGAAGAAACTTCACAGTGCATCCCTTGCCTGTTACTCTATCTAACATCCTTTGAGAACTGTAGATTTTAGTGTTCTGAAGTGTGACAAATGTACAAAGCCTTGTTATGATTGTTCTGATTTGCAGTGACTGACCCAGACATAGCCCCATGAACTGGACAAGTTGACAATAATTGCTGTATACTTAAGTTGGCAAAATCTGTTTTGGGGAAATGACTCTTGACTTCAGAACCCCAACCCAAACTCTACTGACCCAGTTCTCAGATTGTAGCTTCAAAAATGCAGTATCAAGTCTACCTGTTTTCCCAAGTGAGTATAGAGCAGAAGATAATCATTATCACTATATATTTTTGATTTTACCAGCAGCTACATTTTTACAGTAATGGTAGTGCATCCCAGCTGTTCCAACGAAAGCTCATACAAAATGGCTGAGTGGACACCTATATGCCTTTTATCAATTCATTTTAGGACTACAGGGCAGAATGGAACCTACATGGCTGATATTCATGGAGCCAGGTTAATAAGATTTGTAATGGTCTTCAAGCCACACTAGCATCCCACATCCTGAGCCCCCACTCTGCTGGCCAGCATGCAATTACACCAGGATTCTCATTAAAGGAACTTCTAAATCTAAATTATACGCAGTCACCTCATGTGTGGGACTATTCAGTGAGGGAGCTCCTGGTTAGTTAGGTTTGAACTGACAGTGCTTCAGTGTATCTCAAACAGTACACAGTTGTCTCAGTTAGCCCAACTGTTCACTGCACAGGGATATCCATATGGATGGAGACATGTCCCACTATTACTGTGCATGACATCCTCCCATCCTCTGGCACTGATAGTTCCTTGCACCAATTGAATTATATACCCTCTGCTTAGGCCTAATAATTGGTGACATAGTTTATTGTGAGTTGCCACCGCGCCTGTGAAGAAAATCCTTCAATGTGGCGAAACTCGTAAGTTTAATATATATATAGCTGGTAAATGGAATTCCAAGCAAGGCTGCAAATGCTGGGAGTGGGAGAAAGAGTACTTGGCACCAAAATAACAAAGCCCTCAGGGCGATGATCTGAACTCACCCACTTTCTTATTTGGAGTCTGAGGAAAATGAATGAGAGAAATATAAAATTGAAGTTGGACTGAGGTAAGATGGGGAGTTTGGGGAGGAGTGGGAGGTGGTGTTATAAGGGGCCTTTATTTTGATGCTGTTTTTGTAGGGTGGCTGGATGTGGATACATGTTTCTTGATTTGATTCCAACTCAGCTGTTTTAATTTGATTCATATTAGTTTCAGTATATTTCACTTTCAGTGCCCATTTTGATTACATATATAAAAAAAAAATTCTCTCTCAGCTATTGATGTAAATTTTACAGGAAGCCTTAACTTGATACATCATAAAAAATATTATATATACATGTATGAAAATAATCCACACCCCTTTAAATTAATCACATTTGTTTGCCTTGCATCCCTGAAATGAAGGCGGTTTATCCAGCTGTATTTACTCAGGGCAACTTATAACATCAAGTGAAAGATAACACACACACACACACACACACACACACACACACACACACACAAACAAACACACACACACACACACACAAATGTATCAAATAATAATAATAATAAAGTACAAATAAATGGAGCATTTCATTCCTTGGTAGTGCAACTGAAGCAAACAATCAGTTATGGGTGGGAAAGCACTGTCAAAAAGATCTCAGGTTAAAAGTTATTGTGGACAGGCACAAGTCAGGAGATGGATACAATAAATAAATAAATAAATACAAAAATAAATAAAAAGTAAAGGCTTTATCAATGCCTTGAAGCACAGTGAAGTCTATCTAAGTGGAAGGTATTTGGTAGAACATAGACCCTCCTGGATCAGGGCGTCCTCCAAACTGGATGAAGTCCAACTCTGATTTCTGCTGGTCTCATAGTTACATTAGTAGGTTGTGGCAAGTGAATCCTGATTCATTCAGCTAATTTGTCGAGTAATTTAATGCTGATTCAATCATGAACAAAAGTAACTTACTGGGTGCTTCTCAGCTGGGCTACATCTTATTGCTTTCTAGTCTAGTCCTTCTGAAGATTCTGGGCTAGAATCCTCAGGCACTGAATGCTAGAGATGAGATGCTTTAGTAAGTCGCTTGGTGTCATAAAGATTTGAAGGTTGCCTTCCGAGAATGCTTCAAATGAAGGCGGCCTTCACTGGCCTTATTGACATGTCAGCAGAGAGATATGCAGCTTTACTATGTCTAATCTTCTATTTGGTCAACCACTGTCTTTTATTCATGAGTCATTTAATTATTAATTTATTAATCATTCATTCAATTTATTTGTTCATAAAGCTCAATTATACAGAAATGCAAAAAATGACTCACTTTGTGATTGAATTATTGAACTATTCCATTCAACTGCTTGATTTAAAAATAGTGCTTTATTAAAAAAAAAAAAAAAAAAGCGGACTACCTCTATGGTGAGTCACTAAATCTTTCATTCACTTGATTTGTTTAAACAAATGACCTATACAGGAATGATACAAGTTACTCTCTTTATTGGCGAATTATCAGATCATTCATTCCTGCTAAATCATTCAAAAAATACTGCTTCATTCAAAATACAATATATATATATATATATATATATACACACACAACACAAGAAAAGAGACATAGTAATGTAATGCCTCTAACCATCCTCTCCTCTTTAAAGATAAAATTTTAAGCAGCCATTTGTGCTTTATACAATAAGCTTGGAAAAACTACAACGTCAAGTCATGCCTTGATGGTTGAAAAGTATAACCCACCCTAAAACCAAAACCTCAGAAAACAATCCAACTCCATAGGCGTGTGCATCTAGTTGCGTGCAATTTTCTTCATTTTGCACCTCAGGTGATGAAGCGATCAGAGAATGAAGCCAAAGACCTAACATGTATGACCTATTTCCCTCAGTTCTGGCATTTCATCATCTGCCACACCCTGCTGCTGCACAATCTGCGCAAAAATAGCTTTCTCAAGATTCAACACTCTTGGCACTGCATTTTGTGCAGTCTATGAGTAGAACATTTGTGTTTGAAAGAGCACTCAGTCAAACATGCTACACATATGGTAGGATGGACTCTGTCCACCACTTGCTGATTTGCTGAATCTTAGTGGGGACATGGAGTAATGTCCTGAAAAGTCACCTTCTCCTTGTAATACCTATGTAATACCCTTGTCATTATACAAATTTGTGTCCTGATATGTCACATATCTTTCATGCAGTGTGTAATGTAGCTGTATGGGATTGTAAACGATCTGCAAAATTGTAAATCCGAAAGTACACGACATATAAAGTTATTGTCTCCCAAAAGAAAGAATCGTCTATGAACAGCCTAGACGAGTCATTAGTAATTTGAATAACACATTTACATAATGCTTGCTTATGTTCTACGTTGGCCGGCTGCGAACAACTTGACCCGCCCACAAACACGTGGGATTCACAAAATGCTTGCTGTTGAAAGATTGATCAGTATCCTGTTTATTTGGACCAGCTGCTCCACTAAATCACAGCCTGTAAGTATGATAAATAATAGATGTCTATATTTTCTATTGAGCATTCAAAATACAAAACTATTGAAATAGGCCTATCATTTCCGACACGTGCTGTGGGCCGTAGACCAATCACGACAGACTAGGCCATCTGACCAATCCTAGCAGAGCAGGCTCACAGAATGGAGGGGTTGAGAGAGACTAAATCTTTGAACTGCTTCGAATGAATCATTTGAGGAGCGCTTGAAAATGAGGTGATATTAAATGCATATTTTGAGAAAATGAAAACGCTTTTGACCTTGCATGAATGTAATCCTATTGAAGGAGACTCCCAAAACAAAATTAGGAAACGTAAAAATGGCATAATGGGGCACTTTAAGCAACCATTACTCCAGTCTTCAGTGTCTCATGATCCTTCAGAAATCATTCTAATAATTTGGTGATTAAGAAAAATTTCTTAATATTATCAATACTGAAAACAGTTGTGCTGCTTAATATTTTTGTGGAAACCATGATACATTGTTTCACGATTGCTTGGTGAAGAACAGCACTCATTTTCACTTTAAATCAATTTGCTGCATTCTTGCTAAATAGAGGTATTCATTTATTTCAGTTAGTGTGTTATTTCATTACCTGCAGCGACCAATATCTCAAGCAAGTTCCTCACAGAAGCAATTCAGAGGCACACTTTTTTTTTACCAAACATGTTTACAGCACTCCACATGAAAAAGAGAACAGTCTGTACAGTACATTCTCTCTTACCTGTTGCGGCCTGCTGATCTCGACTCTCCACTGAGACCGTATTGTGTCTCTGCCACTCTCTTTAATTTCTGCCCCGAAGACAAATACTATAGAAAAGAAAATTGTGTTATCTTCCTACTACGGGTTTGCAGCTCATTCCAATACAGTATCACTGTATGGTGTGTTTTACTTATAAAATAAAACCTCTGGTTTCAGGGCTAATCTAATTGTTTTTGTTCCATGCGTTTGGTGTGTGTGTGCAGGTCCCAGCGGACACTGAAAGTAGATTTTTGAGGAAGTCGAGGCGAGAACAGGAGAGGGATGTGTCTAGGCAAGAAATGTATTAGCCAATTTCTGATATAGCGAATCAACATGTTGTAGGACGTAAATGAGTTTTTCCCCCTGCCTGTTACACGAGCATACAACGGGACATTGGCTAAACAGGTTGTTTAATTGAAATTAAAACGTAAAAGCATAAATCATGCTGGCCCTGGTGTAATTGAAGGGTAACTGAATTTCTAATGAAGCCGGTAGACTAGGCTCCATATCAGGATGTGTCAGAGTGATCTATAGCCCAGGAGTCTGTCACTGCACACACTTTTCTTTTTCTTTCTAAATCCCTTTTTTTTTTCTTTGACAATTTTTAAGTATTTTTGTCTGTAGGGAATATAAACTAATACATAAAATAACCCTCAATTAAAGTCTTTCACATGTAGTGCACAAATCCCCAAAGGAGGCAACACAGGTATTAACAATACAAGAAAAGTGGGACAAAAACTTGACAGTATATGCCAAATGGCAGCCCTTAATTTGAGATGTGGTCTGACAGTGAAACTAAACCTGCACTAAATTATGTGGAGAAATCCTGATGGATTACACAACATCCTCCACCGAAGATGACATAACACTGAAGTAGGTAACTCATAAACATTCGAATGTGTCAACACAAGTTAACATAGCTTGCAACATGTCAGCCGAAGGTGACTTAAGCTTGCACTTTGTAAACAGACCCTGTGGCGACTGATTGTCAGCGATGTGACATTTAGTTATTGTGCTTCTTGAAGTATTTTCGGTGTCCTCTGCACTTTTTATAAGGTCCAAATGTGGTGTCCTTCCAATAAAGAGTGTTTCTCCTCAGTATGTAGATAACACTCAGCATTCATTATCACACTCCTCCTCGTCCACTGCCTCCTATAAAGAGCATATGCAAATATGACATTTATTTATTTTTTGGAGAAATGTAATTGGAGGAAAATGTGAATCAGTTCAGAAATACAAAATGATTTCTCAGATAAAAGCACCATTAGAAAATTAAAGCATGGACACAGCTGCAGGATCTTCTGTTTTCAGCAGAAGTGACATTCTTTGTTGCAGAAATGACCTCAGTAAAAGTTTTAATATTTAATGTGTGAATGGTTAGAGAGGCTGTCATGATTACACTTGTTCATTTATCAATAAAGAGGCAATTACCCAAAAGCAGACCACATTAGTTATTCTGTCACATGGGGGAATTTTCAATGGATTTTTTTATTTTTTTTGGCTGCTCACGAAGCTCCATGGCTCTGAAGTGCTAGAAATCAGCTAAATAAATGAAGGCATTTAAAGCTGCTCAATATCCCACCATGCCCTTAACCAATTACAAAATGACAGGAAATAGAATGTGCACTTTGTTTGTCTACAAACGGTATATGTTTTATCCTTTTTTTACTTTTTACTGTTTTTTTTATTTGTATTTTTTTACTTTTTCCTCCTAATTTACCACCAGCTATCACAACCAGCTATTGAGGGGGGTTTATAGTGTCTCATTACCTTAGGCATCTTTGATGTATAATGTTTTTATGCATGTTTTCAATGTTTTTGTCTCTCTTTTCACCATCCCGCATATTTCCCGCAGTAAAATACAGGTAGCTAATCATTTTACCATGATGCTTTCTCATTTCACGTATCTCAATTATCATCTATGTCTTGATTGGTATCAACAATGACCTTGGCATTTGCTACTACGCTAGTCAGACAGATACATATCCAAAAAAGGTTACAAAGGCACCACCAAAGATCATCTGGGGGTAAAATATGAATAATTAAATGCTAAGCATTGGTCATTTCCCACAAATGATCTTTATTCACCAAGATCTTTTATTAACCTACAAGATACACAGAATTTTGCCTTCTGAAAAATAAATATATTTAAATTGTGCTTTTTCAGACACACACTTAAAGGATATCGCCACTCCAAAATGAAAATTTTGTTATTAATCCACTTAACCCCATGTGCGTTTCAAACTCAGAAAAGCTCAGTTAGATCTTCCAAGGCACAATTTAAGATATTTTGATGAAAACCTGAGGCTTGAGATCGTCCCATAGACTGCCAAGTAAATAACAGTGTCTCAGGGTCCAGTACAAGAATACAAAGTCAGAATAGTTCATCAGACCACAGTCTGGGTTATATGAAGTGATGGGAACATACTTTTTGTAAGCGAAGAAAAACAAAAAATGTGGCTTTATTCAATAATTCATTTTAAGCAGGCGGTCTCCTCTTTTGCCTCTAATCATCCGCCTACAAGGATGCACTGTTTTATTTCTCAAATCAAAAGCCGTACACACAAGAAACAGCACATCCTTGTGGTAATTTGATGATACAGAAGAGCATACACAAAGTATACGGTGATATGGAGAGACACAGAGGAAGAGACCGTGGTCAAAGTGTTTGTGTTGCTTCATATAACCCAGATTGCATGTCTGATGGCAAATGAGTATTTGTTGATGACTTTCATACCTTTTTATGGACCTTCACACACTGCTATTTATTTGGCAGTCTATGGGACAGTCTCACCCAGGTTTTCATCCAAAATATCTTAAATTGTGATCTGAAGATGAACAGAGCTTTTGCGGTTTGGAATTTATTTACACAGAAGTAATATAATAATCAGTACTTTTTATAAAACAAATTTTAAAAAGGTTATTATTATTATTATTATTATTTATTTATTTATAGTTGTTAAGTTGTCCTAGTCAGCCCAAAAAAAAATATATATATATATTAAATAACAGATTTTTATACATGAATGCCTGAAAGGAAGCACAAAGTAGCCAGCTGGAAAGGACACATTGCTAACGCTTTCTTTCCAAGATTGACCCCTTGAATCACCCTCCATTAGGCCAAATTCAAAAAATCTCTATAAACAGAGTTAAGTGATATGATTAAAATATACTATGCTATTGCCTTTGCTTGTCCATGCACTCTGCATTTCAGTTTGTCTTCTATAGTCAGCTGAGAATATTAATGCTGTACAAGTTATGATTATTTTTTTAAATTATTTTTTCAAGGCATGTGTCCAAAAACAGGGCGGGCACAGACAAATAACATTATACAAATCTTTACTTGAAGTTCACAGTGAGCTTGCAAAAGCCAGAGCCACACACACATTGCAGAAGCTGGTAAAAATAAGACATACCGCATATTTTCCTAATTAATTTCATAGTTTGTCCCTCTAAAACAATTTGAATTCTGTCATCACTCCCTCCCAAGATGCTCCAAACGCATGGTAGTATAATACTTTCGCTCAATCTTCGAAAGAAAAGCCGTGAGATATTTTAATGAAATCTGAAGATTTATAGTATCCCTCCAAATAAAGACAAGTTCGTCAAAGATGTTCACGTTTCAAAAAGTTAATTGAAAAAAAAAAAAAAAAAACACTTGCCAAAGTAATCCAATTGCGTGGTTTCTCCTCCATGTGCTTTAGAAATACACGAATCACTCTATTACTATAATATATATGTTTAAATTTAGACTTATATTCTACATTCAAAGCGACATTGGCACGCACATCCTATGTGATTTACGAAGCCTCTCTGCCTCCGGTGCTAGCTCATTATCCTCATGCGAACCAATCAGAGCCATTCAATGGCTCTGGAGACAAATCAGGTTTAAGTCAGTGTGTTGTTTGAATTTAAAAGTTTTCTTTAAATTATAAACTTGAATTCAAAAAGTAAACTCAAGGTTTTTATTATTATAATTATTTTATTGTAATTGTTATTATTATTTTTAAAAAGCATTTCCAGATATGATGTTGATATGTGCAGAATTTCAGTAGTATCTTATTACAATTAAGTATATCATGTAATGGGCCAACAGCCTTATCAGCAAAAGGATAGACCGTTTTAAGTAAAACTGATAACCATATTAAATAACATATTTTAAGTATTTCAATGCCTAATAAATAGCTGGAACAAACGTTTGTACATTGTAACTGTTAAAAATGTTGTTGTTTTTTTTCAAAAATCGTTCTTTTCCCATAATTGCAATTCTAAATACATAAAGATTTATAATATATTTCAATATTACCTACACACTGATTTATGAAATACATTAAAATCCCGCTAAAGTGTAATCATTTTGTTATGTTTCTACACAAGCAAAAGTAGCATAAAATGTCTTTAAGTAAGAGTAACATAAGAGGTTGTCTGAAATACACTAAAACGACACTAAAAGTATGCTTAAGTTTCGTATATAACGTGAGTGGAAACAAGAATATTTATTAGCATAGTATTGCTACTAATATATTTTTTTAAGAATAGATTAAAATTATGCTGTGTTTAGCATATTCCTTAAAAGTGTACCTAAGCATATAATTAAGTACCAAAGTATTCTAGACTTGTTTAGAAATACATTAAAAGTATGCTTGTGTTTTTAGCATTTTCTTAGAAGTATCATTAATCATATTTTTAAATACACAGTACTTCCTATTATCCTTTTAGAACATTATTAAAATGCAATTCAGTATCTTTTAATCACTCCAAATAAACGTGTTGGGAACACAAATACATTATAAACATACTATTTGAATTTCAAGTATATTTTTAATACATTTAATACTGCATCTTTTCCACGTGGGTTAGCAAATCCTCAAATAAAAACTAGGAAGAGAAAATGAGCAGCAGCAGAAAAAAAAAATGTACATGCATACTGAAATTGAACACACACACACACACACACACACACACACACACACACCCACACACACACACCACACACACACTCACACACACCACACACACACACCACACACACACAACACACCACACACAATATGCACAGGAGAGAGGACAAAGCCTGATATCATCCACACAACTAATAGAGGGCATGAGTCAAAAATTGACATGGTAAGAAAGGAGAGAAATGAAGTGATAATTGGAAGGATCTACTAACACCCATCTTTCTCAAAAAGTTTATAGTCCGCACCTGAATCCTTGAATTGTGCACGAAGAGTCGAGTGTGAATGGACTAGCCACTGCGGGATTAGCTTTGCTGAAGAGCTGTGGAATAGAATGAACTGACTCACTCTTCTCCCTTCTCCTACATTCATCCTCTGTCCCAATATGGGAACCTTACAACAATAGGAATGAACTGACTCACTCTTTCTCACTTTCTCCTACATATCATCCTCTGTCCCAATATGGGAACCTTTACAAACAAACAATGTTTAGTTATAAAAAAAATGTTAACTGCTGCCTATTAAATATCAAATTATATATATACAGTATATTTTTTGTTAAATGCCAAAACCATTACAATTAAAAAAAAAAAAAAAAAAAAACCCTTAAACTACTTCAGTCTGTGTGCATTGATTTTTATTTAATACACAAGTTTCACAATTTGAGCTAGAATTACTGAGATAAATGAACTTTTACACAACATTCTAATTTATTGAGATGCACCTGTATATATATACAAACATCTGTTAAATCACTGTTTTTTATATATACTGTATGTAGCTGTGGTTGGAAGAAATTCACCTTTAAAACACTTTGCATCACATTTTCATTCTTCTTATGGGATGCTTCTATACATTTATGACTTATAACAGAATATAAGTTATTTCCATTTTAATATACCAGTCTACTTCCAAAGATCAGAATCTGCTTTTTTTTATTATAATTTTTTTTTTATTTATATTATTTTTTATATTTATTATTATTTATTTATCTTAGATTTATATATATAGCCATACATTGAATCAGAGTTCATCATGCCTGTCCATAAACACATGACCAGTATCTGAGTATATACTGTGCAATAGGTCATACACACAAAGATAAAATACATCGCTATAACACAAAAATAGTGCAATAAATATTAACTCTGTAACAACAGCAACTGTAACTCAAAAAACACCCCAAAAGCTGGGTGCACACTATACAAATTTTAATAGTCTTTTAAGATTGTTGCTTGTCAGACTGTATAAACATGATCCAGCTATAAGCCATGCCACACTGTGGGATCTCAGATGTCATTAATGTCAGACTTTATGAGTCAAGTCAAGTCACCTTTATTTATATAGCGCTTTAAACAAAACAGATTGTGTCAAAGCAACTCAACAACATTAATTAGGAAAACAGTGTGTCACTAATGCAAAATGACAGTTAAAGGCAGTTCATCATTGAATTCAGTGATGTCATCATGCAGCTCAGTTCAGTTTAAATAGTAACTGTGCAATCATTTGCAATCAAGTCAACGATATCGTTGTAAATGAAGTGTCCCCAACTAAGCAAGCCAGAGGCGACAGCGGCAAGGAACCAAAACTCCATCGGTGACAGAATTGAGAAAAAAACTTGGGAGAAACCAGGCTCAGTCGGGAGGCCAGTTCTCCTCTGGCCAGACGAAACCAGCAGTTCAATTCCAGGCTGCAACAAAGTCAGATCGTGCAGAGGACTCAACTGGTTCCTGTGGTCTTGTCCCAGTGGTCGTCTGATCTGGTCTCCGCTGACATTCAGGGCTGTAGAGGTCCTTTCTAGGTGCTGATCCACCATCTGGGCTGGATATGTACTGGATCCGGGTGACTGCAGTGACCATTTGACCTGGATACAGACTGGATCTGGTGGCCACGGTGACCTCGGAATAAGAGAGAAACAGACTAATATTAGCGTAGATGCCATTCTTCTAATGATGGTGCAAGTACATCGGGTGCTATGGGAAGTGTTCCCGGTTCCGGTTTTCCATAATTAATGCAGCCTAAAAATCCTTTAACAGATTTGGATATTAGAAGCATATTAGTGTGTTATNATTTCAACTGTGGTGATTTTGGCTCACATTTAACAAAAACCCACCAATTCACTATCTCAACAAATTAGAATACTTCATAAGTATTCTGGAAAAGTATTCTGGCCTTCTGGAAAGTATTTTCATTTACTGTACATGTACTCAATACTTGGTAGGGGCTCCTTTTGCTTAATTACTGCCTCAATTCGGCCTGGCATGGAGGTGATCAGTTTGTGGCATTGCTAAGGTGGTATGGAAGCCCAGGTAGGTAAGATAGATAATTAGTGTTTTTTTGTTAAATGTAAGCCAAAACCATTACAATTAAAAAAAAAAAAAAAAAAAATGTGGAATTGATTTTTATTAATACAAAGTTCCACAATTTGCGGGAATTACTGAGATACACATGAACTTTTACACACATCATTCTAATTTATGGATGCACCTGTATATATATACAAACATCTGTTAAATCACTGTTTTTTTATATATACTGTATAGTAGCTGTGGTTGGAAGAAATTCACCTTTAAAACACTTTAACAATATTTTCATTCTTATGGGATGCCTATACATTTATGACTTATAACAGAATATAAGTTATTTCATTTTTAATATACCGCCCACTAAAGATCAGAATCTGTTTTTTATTATAATTTTTTTTTATTTATATTATTTTTATATTTATTATTATTTTATTTATCTTAGATTTACATATATATAGCCACATTGAATCAGAGTTCATCATAAGTGGCCTGTCCATAAACATGACCAGTATCTGAGTATATACTGTGCACAGGGTCATACACACAAAGATAAAAACACACGCTAAAACGTAAATAGTGCAATAAATATTAACTCTGTAAATAGCAACTAAACTCAAAAACACCCTCTAAAAGCTGGGTGCACACTATACAAATTTTAATATCTTAAGATTGTTGTTGTCAGACTGTATAAACATGATCCAGCTATAAGCCATGCCACACTGTGGGATCTCAGATGTCATTAATGTCAGACTTTATGAGTCAAGTCAAGTCACCTTTTATTTATATAGCGCCTTTAAACAAAATAGATTGCGTCAAAGCAACTCAAACAACATTAATTAGGAAAAACAAAAATTAATGCAAAATGATGCTAAAGGCAGTTCATCATTGAATTCAGTGATGTCACCATGCAGCTCAGTTCAGCTTAAATAGTAACTGTGCAATCATTGCAATCAAGTCAACGAGCATCGTTGTAAAATGAAGTGTCCCCAACCAAGCAAGCCAGAGGCATAGCTGCAAAAGGTTCAAACCCATCGTGACAGAATTGAGAAAAAACTTGGGAGAAACTGGTAGGCTCAGTCGGAGGCCAGTTCTCCTTCTGGCCAGACTAAACCAGCAGTTCAATTCCAGGCTGCAACAAAGTCAGACTGCAGAGACCCCAACTGGTTCCTGTGGTCTTGTCCCAGTGGTCGCCTGATCTGGTCTCCTAAAAAGGAGACAAGAAGAAGAAGCGGCTCATTGGAGAAGCATTATAGCCGTGACAGCGGCAAATAAATATCAAACCATTAAATCATTATTTAAAACTACAAAAAGGAGACAACAACGGAACAGGAGAAGATATGGTATTCTTTCAGTCTCCACAAGGGCTTGTACCATGGCAGAGCAACATTGTTTGTCCTGAACAACAACTGATGTTTAATGCTATGTAGTAAAATAAATGATAAGTCACTTGTTCTTTGCTTTGTTTTATTTTATATGAGAAGGTGTAACATTAAAATATATTAAAGTGCACATCATAAACACACACCAAACTCAAATACATTTGGAGGAAGAGGTTCTAGCAGACCAATCACAGCGCTTGCGGTCCGCATAGAATTGATGCGCTGTTAGATTTTTAGAGAGGTGCGTGTCAGGCTACGGCGTAGGGTGTGCATCTATGCGTAGGCTATGGGGTAGGTCCGATGCAGAAGTATAAATCAGCCTTTAGGAAGGATAAACCACAAATGAATACTGTAATGTCTCAATTATTTATTGAATGATATTAAACTGATAGCAAATTTTTAATTAATCTTTTCCTTAGAAAAGAGCCCTTAAATGTTTCTTCTGTAGCGTTAAAGAAGAGATCTCCGAAACGTCTAAAACTGTGCTCAGATAAGCAAAGATACCAAAGTTTGCAATCATAATCAAAGATTTCAGTATGAACTCAAACCTAAATTACATTGTTAGAGATGTGTCCATCTTTATAGTCCTGTATGAAGGGAAGAACACAAAAGAGTACGGAAATATCTTAGTTAACTCCAGTAAGGTTAATGAGCAAAAATAAAATGATCTTTTCCTGCAATTGCTAATTCTTGTAATTGTTCTACACTTTGAAAATTTCAACAAATTTAAAAAAAATAAATAAATAGTTTTTTTTATAGTTTTTAGTAGGAGGAGTCAGATTATAATTTTGAACTGAACAAGAAAACTCAGTAACACTTTATAATAACTGCACGCTATGAATCATTAGTCAAGCATTAGTAAATAGTCATTTCATCATTTATAAAACATTATCCCTACATTAATAGACATTAGTAAGCAGTTTATAAATACAGCTATAAATGGTTTGTTCTTGATTTATAAGCAAATCTATAATGTGTTTAATAATTGTATTTTCTTACTTTATTAATGACCAATTTATCATTTCTAAATTAAGTATTACATTATTTATAAAACCGTTATTTAGGAGTTGTCAGTGGTTCATAAGATCATTTAGAAAGTGTAGGTAAATGATTAATAAACTATTTAAATGTACATATATATATCTTATTATTTAGACATATATGGCCCTATTTTAACTATCTACGTGCATTGTCTAAAGCACACGGCGCAGGTGCACTCAGGGCGTGTCCGAATCCACTTTTGCTAGTTTAACGACAGGAAAATGGTCAGCTCGTCCGGGCGCATGGTCTAAACGTGTTGTCCCTATTTTCTTAATGAGTAATGGGTGTTTTTGGGCGTAACGTGCATTAAACCAATCAGAGTCTCATCTCCCATTCCCTTTAAGAGCCAGGTGCGCTCGTGCCATGATGGATTTGCTATTTACACTGTGGAATTTGCAAGCGCAAAGGGTAACACTTTATAATAACGTTCAGTTGTAAGTCATTTATCATTGATTAGTTAAAGATGAACTAATCATTTACAAAAAATTTATAAGCAATTAAGTGATATACTAACAATTTTTGTATGTTTTGTTGATTCATTTACAAGTCATTTACAAGTGATTAGTTAATGATGAACTAATCATTTACAAAACATGATTATGCTTTCATAAATGATTAATAAGTGGTGTTAATATTTTTTATCTGTTTTGTAGATTTAATTATAAATAATTTACAAGTGATTAGATGATGAATAACTAATCATTTATAAAACATGACTATACATTCAGAAATGATTATTAAGTAATATGCTAACGATTTACAAATCTCTCAAGTTATTTAAAAAAATAGCATCATGAAATAAAAATATCCTTAGTAAAAGATAAATACACTGAAAAAAATATTACTTTCTTTAAGGTTGCAAACAATATATTTTAGCTACATTTAAATTTAAAAAAATGTTGAAAGTTAGTCAGCTCAATTTGTTTATTTAAATGTAGCTAAAATAAATTGATTGCAACCACTTATCTTTAAAAAAAAATAATAAATTCAATGAATCGTTGTTTTCAGTATAGTTACTAGTTAAGTTACTAGTTAATATATTATTAATCACTTATAAATCATTGAAATGTCAACATTGTACTATTATCGCACGTTATAAATAATCCATGTATCAGAAAAGACATCTGTCTACACCCTCACCAGTCAGCCCTTACATTGCAGTACACACAACAAAGTATTCAAAACCTGTTGTGTAAAGGCATGAATAAATCGTTTACAAAGCTTGCTACATCCCTTAATCTAGAGTGTAAACTACTCATCAGTTGTAAATGTTTTACAAACCTGCCGGTTACAGGATGTGTGTGTATACACACTGGGGTGAAAGATCTATGAATGATGAGTAAAACATTTACAACTGATGACTACAAAACATAGATAAAAATATTAACAAATCACTTATTAATCATTTGTGAACACATAGTTATGCTTTGTAAATGATTAGTTCATCATTAACTAATCACTTATAAATGCCTTACAATTGAACGTTATTATAAAGTTTCCTTCCAGAAAGGAAACAGAGCTGCTCGTGCACGAGCAAATAGACAAAAATGTAGGCATTTTAATATTTATGTAGCATGCATAATAATATTATTTTGCATTGTAATCCTTTATTTTTTATATTTGGCATGTTTGTGTGCTGCTGTGTGTCCCTGTGTGTTTAATAAGCAGGATGTACACGCGTTGTGGACCCACATATATTAACGCGCTCTTTAAATAACAAAGAAAAAACATTGCGCCAAACTTTAGACCAGATTTGAGTTGGTCTATGGCGCAGTCTATTTTCAGTTCCTCAAAATAGCAACACGCCAGCAATGTGCCTGAACACTTTGTTGTCAGACCAGCACACCACAAAGTGCACAAAGGAACACAAATGCATTTGCTATTTAAACAACGCAGGTCGGGAAAATGATAACTGTGTTGGGCTGAAACTAGCAAAAACACTGGGTGTATGATAGCACCGATAGTAATAGTGTTAATAAATGCTTTATTAACAGGTATTCCTAAAATAATTCATGATTAATTCAGGTAGTTATAAAACATTTAGTAGTTGTCAGATAATTATTTTTGTGAACTCATCTAAAGTGAGGACTATTTTTGCCTCGTAAAGCTTTTACAAATGAGATTTAGAGGCTCAGCTATCTTCTAAACAGAAAAAGGAAACAACAGAGTGATACAGAACAAAGAATGAAAAGAATTAAACTGTACCACTGTACACTTGATTTACAATGAAAAATAAACCTCTTCAATGTCATAGAATATTTTTTTCAGGGACGGGTTTTTTCAACAACAGTGGTAAGAAAATTTAATTTGGTGCTGGATTAGAGGATAATAATATAGAGAAGAGGTAGAGAGAAAAAGAAGAACGATAGAAGGAGAGAGAGATTATCAGATATGTCACTCTTCCACTGTCTGCGAATCAAGAGTCTATTGACCTTCTGCATCTGGTTGTTTGGCCTGTGAAAAAGTACATCTCAAGTAGTGTAACCCTCTGTTCATGAGGATAGTGACTGGGGTGGTGTGGTGTGGGATAGTGTGCTGGGGGGAAGTCGTGGCCTAATGGTTAGAGATTCGGACTCGCAATCCAAGGCCGGCAGGAATTGTAGATTAAACCTTTTGTTTCAAAAAATGCAGCACATGATTTCACATTAGTGTTATATGAGCATGTGTCGTATGATGTTTTATGCGGTAAATCTGTGTGTTGTGCTAACAGTATGTATCTAATATATTATCATATATATATATATATATATATATATATATAATATATATATATACATATATAATATTATACTGGTTGTATTGTGGGTGCAAACCATGTCAGCCTGGCCTGTCTTTGGGGGACATCCCATTTATCACTATCACAATTAAGCAGGACTGTTTTATTTGCTGACAGAACAGATTAGATACCCTAAATTGACTGATGTCTGGCAGGCATTTCATTGAGGCTTGGGGGAATCATTGATTAGGAAGTGTCGAGGTAGGAGTATCGCTTGTGATGTATTTATTAAAATGCATGTGTGATGAATGAACAGATTTCATGAGGTTAAAACTGATATAATGAGATTCCATTTCTTAAGAGACTAGACATACGTCATTATTGCAAAGACAGACATTAATTTGATTTAATTCAGAATGCTAAATTTATGTCTTGATGTGAAAATGTATATCTTCATTTAAAATGTTTAAACTGGCATGCAAGAATATTAAAACATCATCAGCTTTTACTCTTACTGCTCTGTGTTTATTTTAATATTTTGTTCTGTTATACATTACTTTTTTTTTTCTTACCTAGAGCGTTTTTCTTGAGGGCCTAAAGTTGAAACCATTCTGTTAGAAGCATTGATAGAATCAGAAGTAGTGCCCAGTATGAAGTCTTTGAAACAAATGAAAATTTGCAGATGGGCTTGAACGGAATTTCCATTTTATTACCAATTCTGAGTATGGGTTACCATACTTGGCAAATGTCACGACTTACACTAAGTAGTACCTTTGTAACCAAGCAAAGAATTCGCTATAATCATCGGAGGTCGGAGAAAACTATGTGTTCTTCTATATTAAAACATTTTGTATTTCAAAAAATGCAGCACATGATTTCACATTATAGTTGTTCACTGAGCATGTGTGTATGATGTTTATGCGGTAATCTGTGTGTGTGTATACAGTATGT
>NC_056609.1:1083047-1155249 GCF_018340385.1 Cyprinus carpio
TGTTAGAAGCATTGATAGGAATCAGAAGTAGTGCAGTATGAAGTCTTTGAACAAAATGAATAATTGCAGATGCTGGCTTGAACTGGAATTTCCATTTTGTTTACTTGCAAGGAAGATTGACGTCTTCATTTCAACACAATAATTTGTCTGATTTTTTTTCTATGCCTTTTTTTCATCACAGTGTAATTTTAAACCTAAAAATTTTAATCAAGCTTATTCCACAAAAATCCACTTTGACCTCGTTAACACACACAGACACAAACACACAGCATGTATGTATAATGAGTTGAGTCACCGTTGAGATGCTCGGGCTCAGTGGGTAAATTTGCTCATTATATCATGCACAAATGAACTATCGTAATCTTATTCACTCAACCATAGTCTTTTTTCTCTTGGTTTTAACCACAGGGTTAATAACATACCTCACTGCAATACAACTCCCTCTTCTTGAAACAGCGCATTTTATTTTAAGACTGGATGTGAATTCTGAGGGTAATGGTGAGACAAGGTGACGGTGAATGTGTTAAATGAGTAGGTGCTCCACCAGCGGGGGTTTTTTAGTGTTGCCAAAAGATCCCAAGCCTTTATGTGAGCTATAAAATGCTCCATCCATCATGGCTACTGCGCCTCTCCCTCGCTGAACGCTTGCAGGTCATGACAACAGCAAACAGCTGTGTATGATAGCATAGAACTGGACATTCTGGAAAACAGTATCGTCTCTCTTGAAACAATAAAGAATATACCAAATCTCAGATTGTCCTGACTGCAAAATGTGACTAACAGTTAAACACGCCATAATAATCATGCTAGGATTGTTTTACTATCACACAGCATAGAGTACTGCAGAATTTTTTCAAATGTTTTGATCCGGACTGTCAATGTCAACTATGTTTCGCAAACATGCAATGTCTGATAGACAGTGGGGCAAATATAAACAGTAATGCAAGCTGCCACACAATGTATTTAGTAATTTTGACCAGTGAGAGTTTTTATTTTTATTATTATTATTTTTTTCAGGTGCTTCATAATGCCCTATTGAATCATGTTTCTGTCATATGAAACAAAAAAATAGAAAAATTGAAAAATGGTGTATTTGGGACATCAGGTTTTTTATCTGAATTTATGAGTTAATCCACAATTCATTCACTAATTCATATTTCTATTTCTCACAATTTTGAGGGAAAAAAAAGTTTGAAATTGGTGCGGTATAAACTTTCCTGTCCTGCAATAAAAAGGAAAAATTGCACACATAAAGATTTCTGACTTCCTCACAATTCTAAGTTCTTACCTCTCACAATTTAGACTTCTTTTCCTCTGAAGTCTGAGTAAAGAGGTAATCAATGACTTTTTTATGCTCCACATTCCGTTTTTTTTTTTGTTTTTTTTGTGGAGACTTTTCTTTTCAAGAATTTGGATTTTGTTGTACAGGATTCACAATTCTGGCAATTACAGTACACTCTCCAGTTTATAATTTAGATCAGAATTTCGAGGGGAAAAGTCTGAATTGTAAGATTAAACGTCATAAATTCCTTTTTTGAGTTTCAGAGAGGAAAACATATTCCAGATAATGGCAACGAACATGTTTTAAAAAGTAAAAACAATGCATAAAGAAAATTGTTGGCAGAAAAGGGTTCATTAGATAATACTTTTATGGACTTCAGAAGGTGGCGTATAACGGTAGAAAGAAGAAAGTACCATTTTTTTTTTTTTTTTGTTTCTTTTTAACTTGTTGGTGTAACTATCTGCTGTTACAAGATGAAGAAGATGAGCAAAAACAGAATCCATTGCCTGTTGTTCCATTAAAGCTAGACCATATAGGTGAATAATGGATGTTTCTTGTATGTCCACTTTGTTAATTCTGCTGTGATAAAAATTACAAAACATGCTTAGAGAAGGTCCAGTTTAATGCATGTGTATGCACAGGTCTTCATGGCTAGGGCCGCGTATTGCCCATCTGGTGGTAACGGGACATGCCGGTCCGGTGTGCATTGATTTGGAGAAGTACACTCAGTTCTCACAAATAGTATCAAAAAACACTCCATTCCCATGTGGATGAAACTATGTTGCCCAATTGTTCCATTAATATTTTTTTTAATTGCTCTTAACGCTTTGTGACAAAAATCACTGGCAATTTGGGTGCCTAGTCATCAGGTTGCCTCCTCACGCTACTTTGTGCGCACGTACGTGATGGCTTGTATCTTACGCTGTCCTGATGGCCTTCAAATCATGGTGAAAGAAAAGAGTTTTCCCAACTGAGAAAAAAATCCTTGGTGCCCATAAATCCCTTTGTAATAGTGAAAAGGAGGACAACTTGAATATTTTATTAGATGCTGAAAGTTGCCATACATTCTTGTGAAGACAAAGTGGCATGTTAAACCATATCCATCCTGTTCTGAATAAGTCAGGAAGTTATTCTCTTTATCATCTTCAGCTGGAAACCAAGTCAGTTTGCAATCTTGTTCTTATTGCAATTGCTTTCTAAACATCAGAAATTTGCTATAAAGCCTGACAAAGGCAAACTAAAAAAATTACTAATTTATTGACTGCTTTAGACGGAGCAAAACATTGTTTCATGTTACAAGCAAACTTAGGCCCCCAAACATTATACTGTAAGTAAAAACTATTCATTATAATGATTTACCATTGAACAGTGATATTATTCAATGATCTTTTTAAAGATCATCAGTTCAGTGAAAATTACATTGAAATAAATCATTAAAAATGTTTTAACATGCTACGAGTTCACTTAACCTAACTAGCAATTATCAGTACAGTAGAAAAGGATATTAATTTAAAACTTGTGTGATTACATTAGTAGGGTTCATATCAATTTTTGTGTGAACTGAACTTTAAGTGAGCACTGTTTCTTGGAAAATATAGTCTAAAGAAACTATATGTGAAAGAAGCATGTCCATGAAATTATAACTTATTATACAGAATCCAGCCTGACGCAAGACAGACTCAGACAGACAGACAGCCATCCCAGAAGACAGACAGACAGACAGACAGACAGATATATAGATAGATAGCTAGATAGATCTTGTGACCTACAAACTGTGTTACTGTCCATGATGAAAGTGACCACCGTTATCTGCCTGCATGTTGTGAATAGAGATTTAATATACATACGATCCTCAAATGGCTTGTTGTGCAAATTTTTGCTTGTACTCTTGAAATGTATTTTGGGAATAAATAATTTACAAGCTGAGAACAACTAATTTACATCTCCCAGTAGCCTTTCTCTCTGAGAGAGCTCCTTATTTGGCATTACAAGGTTAATGAGCAGAGATGGCTCAATGCCGTTTTATTTTATTGGGCTCCACGCTGGTTCTCCATTGGCCCTCTCTGTACTCAGGAAGGACTTTCCTGACACTTTTCCACAGGAGCCTGACAGCTCCTGCAATGATCGTGAGGTGTTTTTCTTGACAAAAGTAATGGCTGCTCGGGCATTTCAATTCATTCCCTTGTAAACTGCCTTGTGCCAGGGCAATCCTTTGACACTTTATCAGAGGGCCAAGAAATAACACATTTTGGTGATTGGGATTCTGTGAACAATAACAGGGAAAACATCAAAAAAGCTTGGAGTCAGCTATGCTGTTCAAAGAAAAGGTATATCAATAGAACCTTTTTTCCACTTTTTTCTGTGTATAAAAACATCTCATACTGTTTTCTGCTGGCACAGAAACAAATATTTAAGAACAAATCCATCCTAAAAACCGGCAGGTTAGTGTTCCACTTAGTTGGAATGAAAGGGCGATTGTGAAAAGCGGCTGACTCAAGCTTCCATTTAGAGCAGACCTCACGGCTGTTATCAGAAGGTCCCTGGATGGAGGTTGAGGCCCTTGGAAAGATGGCTTGTCTGGCCCAGAGGTGTTGAACCAACCACCACCAATGGAGGATAAAATAGCACTTTCACCCACAGAGGAGACGCAGTTCCCTGAGTCGTAATGGTAATACTCTGGAGAGGTTTCCAGCTGAACCCTTGCAGTTTCTTTTTTCTGCACACTCTAAATCCAGATTCTCGTATCAGATGGGGTTTGAGAAAATTATTAGAACCTGCTGTCTATCAGGGGGGATCTTGAGGCTGATATTGTCTATTAACGTACTTGCAAGCCTTTCTTCGGTCCCTCTCTTCCAGGTCTAATCTGCAGTGTTTCTCAAGCACTAAAATCCTCAGCATTGAAACTAACCTCAGTGCTTTCTGTCAGTCGCATTGTATCTCAGTCATTTCGTCACAACTCTGGCCATCTTTTCCTCCTAAAAGCTATGTTATCTCCTAGAAAATAACCTTCACTCTCTTTGAGGTGGTTAAAGTAATCGCAGTCTGCCATTGCAGGCTGATACTATTTCAAGTTTTTGAAGCAGTTAGTGACCTCTATCAGTGACCCTCACCCTCTCCTGCAGTTATCAGCAGGACTTCAGCCTGAAGAGGAAGATCCTGCTAGTGTGAATCCACACAGGAGCTCTGCTTCAAAACTACATTTTTGTGGTGAGGCTAATAATTTAGCCTTGAAATAAATCAATACATGAAAAATTGCAAAGACATTAAGGGATATTTCATTCCAAAACGAAGATTCTCGCTAATTTTTCCTCACCCTCAAATGTTTTTTTTTTTTTTTTTTTTTTTGTGAAGGCACAGGAATATCTAAAGACTTAATTCTGAAATGCAAGCTCTGGTAACATTATGATTATCATCACAGATTGTGCTGTGTAATAGTTTTTTGTGAAAACTATAGATTCATTTTCAGGATTCTTTGATGAAAGAGAAGGGTCAAACAGCATTTAGTTTGAAATAAAAAGTCTTTACTGTGGTCTTTTAAATCAATTTTAATGTGGTCCAGGGCTAACTAAAAATATTACATTCTAATAAGACATAATTAATAAATAATAATTGCTTTTTTTTCTTCTGGTCGAGTACAATTAATGGGAAATAACACATTAGAGAGCTTGAAAAAAACAGAAAGAAAAACAGATCAAGCCACCCTAAAGGAGTCAGAATAATTAGTCTAAATATGAACTTGTGGAGTTATTTCCGCAAGTCATACAATAACTTTTTTTTTTTTTTGGTGATAACATAACCCCAAAATGTTAATGTTGAATGCTGCAAATGAATCATTGATTTAGTAGGTTGCCACGTACCATATTCATTCTGATTTATAATAATGATTCCTGCTGGTTTTAATGACCATTTTAAACTGAATCAATAAAGATCTGAATCAAAGAATCATTTAGTTATTCGCAAAAAAAGATTCTATTTCTCTCACACAAGCTTTTTATTGGCATCATATGGCGCACTTACTGTATATTAACTTAATGGTGCATTTGTGTCTTCCTTGTAATTGCAGGTGAAAATAATCATTGAGAAACAAAATGAAGGATGAGTAAAAAAGAAAGAATTTTGTCTTTCTTTTAACATGAGTCAAACATGCAAATTTAAATAAAATAAATGGCCTTGATGTAAATGACAACATGCACTTCCACCAAAGTGTAAATTATACAAAATCAATGTTTACTTTAGGCTTTGATGAACCTTTACAACACATGCAAATATGTCATGTCTATTAAAATACAAGCAACATGCTATTTACATAAAGAGTGGGCTATGTTCTGTGACATGATATGACATTTGTTCAGAACCCAGGGGCCCTTTTGTAAATACCCTGCGTGAATATTAAGAGCATGATTAAAACAACATGTATTTTTTAAGAACAGGGACCAACTGAAGATTTATTCTAACCAGTTTGGAAAAGCACAGCAGTCACGTTAAGTTCTTTCTTCCAATAAAAGTGCCAGGGCAGAAAGCGTAAGTGGGACAGGGCCAGATGCACAGTCCTGTGTTTATTCAGCTGGAACCCTCCGTGTGCACCAAAAGTCTTGTAATATTCATCCATTTGTGTTTCTTACATACACCATTCCCAATGCATGCTAGCTCCTGAATTATGCAGACCCCCAAACTGAGGATATGAAAAGCCCCATCAAGGCCAGCTATACATAAAGTCTTATTCCGATATACTATAGAATGTGGTGTCTGCAGAAAGAGGGACGTGAACTTATTTGATGATGATTTTGAAATTACTCTCTCTCTTCAAAAACAGTCTTTAAGAATTATTGATCATTAAGCAAATGTTGCTCTGTAAATGCAGCCTTTATATGATATATTCTACTGTGTAACTTGTTTAAAAAATGGATTAAACTGAGCTTCTTAAATCCAAAGTACACTACCAAAAGTTTCAAAGTTTGGAGTGTGGTAAGATTTTTACAAAATGTTTTTTGAACAGTCTCGGGATGCTCAACACTAGCATTTTATCTGACCAAATGCTACAGTAAAACTATTGTGAATATAATTACACATTTTAAATAACTTTTGTATAATACATTCTTAGTCAAATGTAATTTATCCATGGTGGATGGCAAAACACGAATTTTCAGGAATTATTACTCCCGTATTAAGTATCACACAATCATTCAGAAATTATTTGAATATGCCTGCTTGGTGCTCAAGAAAAAGATTAATTTTAGAATAGAAAATAAATAAAAGATCAGACAGTATTTAAGCTTCAGGAGCCAGTTGCAACAAAGTCCTACACTACGGAGACTCTAACATAATGATACCCTCTTACATGATACCTGAAGATTTTTTGTAACTATAATATGTATATAATAATAATAATAATAAAATAATAATAATAATAATATAATAATAATAATATACGTTTTATTTTATATATATATATATATATATATATATATATATATATATATATATATATATATATATATTATATTTTTTTTTTTTTTTTTTTTTTTACCCTGATGTGTTTAAGATTATGAATACATTTTTTTAAAAGTTATGCAAGAAGTCTTCGGCATCGTGTAGCCACTGGGCCTTGTTTTACACAAACACATCAATAAAGAACAAAAATAACTGGTAAGAAGTCAAATACTGTGAAAGGTTATAGCTTATCGTAACTAACTCAGTAAAGTAAGAGTCCTGCAAAATCTTACATCAAATTTTGTCATGTTTTAAATCGTTGCTGACACTATTTCTAAAAAAAAAAAAAAAAAAAAAAACATTTAATGTATCCTGGGAAAGCTTTGATGCCAGAGGCGCATCATAAATAGGAAAAAAAAAAAAAAAAAAAAGAAAAAAAAAATCCTTTTTTTGAAGAAGAAGAAAATGTATAACAGAAAATGGTATTTTTTTTTTTCACCTCAGGCAAGATTAAACTCATTCTGTGCACATTTGACGAGTCTGTAGTGTCAGGAATGCTAATCTCACAGAAGATCACGACTGTCTCCGTCAGACTGTCCCTCTCTCGACAGTAGGTAGCCTGTGGTCTGTTTATATGTTTTTTAAGTCATATTTATATAATTTTAATTATTTCATTATACATGAATGGATAAGTAGTGACACTTCCAACTTTACCATCACATTCTAAATGGCGTGCCCAAGTTGCAAGAATTTGTAGTCAGATAGATAATTTGTAGTCAGATCGGAGCCTATACAAGCCAGCATACATGCCCATACCAAGAGGAAAAGCTATTCCCCACAGGTTTATTTTGCCTTTAATGTGATAAGCTTTTATGGTTTCATTAGTCCATTTTAGAGGAAGCTGTTTATAACACTCAGCTGGAGAGGTACAGTGGTGTTTTGCAAGTACATGGCCTGTACATGTAAAATAAAAGATGCTCCTGTCCTGCCACAAATGTTGAGACCCAGAGGAGCCCTTATAGTACTCTGTACTGACAGCGTTTTTTTGGGGGCACTGAAGGCGCCCCTGCAAAGTCCTGGAATCCAACACACTCAATAACACCAGTGTATCCTCTGCTCTGAAGCCTAGTGCTGAGGACACAGGCCTTGCATTGATGGAGGGAAGACAAATAAAGTTGGGAGAGGATTGTCACTGATGAACTACCTGGCTGTGTGAAATATTGGCAGAGCTGACTCTGTGAGGTATATTTACCAAAAGGATGCAGCCAAGCAGAACGGCGGCAGGGGAAAGGGGTGGCCTGGGACCCAGAGCTCTCTCTGTGGGAGTTGACCCGCTGATGGACACAGATCCGACTCAGAAAACAAACACTACTGGGTAGTTTCAGTCCATGGAGGTACCCTCTATCCTCTCCCCCACGGCGATATCATATACACTGTATCTAAAGGAAACGCTTAGTGAGTACAGACAAAAAACAAACTCAGGCAGTGGTGTAGTCAAACAATCCATTGTCTCTTAGAGAATTTCCAACTTACTGTATTTCTTCAAAGCACTGAAGCATCAAGAAGTGCTGCATGGGTATGAAATCTCGGTGCTCTTTGGTTGTATGGGATAGTATGTATTTAAGGACAAGAACTCCAAGGCACTCGAATTATAGTGAAAAGTTAAAAAGCCTTTATTACATCACTGGCTACGCATGTTAAAAAAACTCTGAGAGTACATCTATGCGTTTGCGGCTACATGCCTTCATCAGGGTGTCTGCTCTGAACATGTTATGCTTATAGAATAATATAAAGTTTTTTGTTTTATCCAGCTGTATTTATCCAGTGCAACTTATAACATCCAAGTGAAATGATACAACAACCAACAATGTCAGAGAAAAAAGAAAAAAAGAAAAACTGAGGGTGTCAGTAGTTTGTTGAACCACCTTAGCTTTAATTACAGTCCTTAGTCTGTTAGGGTATGTCTCTGTCTCAACTAATTTTTCACATCTAGACTTTGCAATATTTGCACACACTTCTTTGTAAACTGCGCAAATTCAGTTTCAATTTTGATGTTGACCATTTATAATCTGCAGTCTTCAAGTCATTCCACAGATTTTCCAATGGGTTTTAAGTCAATGTGTGCTCAGTTTTGCTGTGTGCTTTGGTTCATTGTCATGTTGGAAGGTAAAACCTTCTTCCCATTGACAACTTTTGGCAGAGGGCAGCGGAATTCATTCAAAAAATTAATGGTATTTAAGCCCCATCAATGTTTTTTCCTCCTATCCTGACAAGTGCTCCATTCCCTGCTGCAGAGAAAACACCCCCAGAACAGGACATTACCACCTCTATGCTTTACTGGAGGAATGCTGTTATTTGGATGGTGAGCTGTGTTGGATTTCCACCAGATATATTGTTTGGTGTTGAGAACATATAATTAAATTTTAGTCTCATCTGCCTCAAAATCTTCAAGGTGTGTTTTGGCAAAGCTCAGTCGTGACCGCATGTGGCCTTTCTTGTGGAGTGTTTTTTTTTTTTCTTGAACCCTCTCATACAAGCCACATTTGTGGGGAATTAGTGATATTGTTGTCACATGCACACAATGACCACTCTTTGGCATAAATTTCTGGCAAACTGCTTCAGAGTTGCTGTAGGCCTCTTTGGTCGCTTCTCAAAATGACCACAGCTGATCACAGCCTGAAAGTCAAATAGCTTTGTGTGCCAGTGAGAAGGTGATTAGCTTACACCTGATTGAGTTACATGTCATTTTTCCCAATGATCTATGGCACTACGTTGATTTGAAGAGACCACAGAGGAGAGGAATTGTTGAATAAAGTCGTTTATCTATGTTTTCTTTCGTGTAGTATTCTCGTCGCTTTATTCGTACATTACCAGTTGAATCACTGATAGCATATGGACTATTCTGATGATGCTTTTCCTACTTTCCTGGACTTTGACACTGTTATTTACTTGGCAGTCTATGGGACAGTCTCAAGCCTACTGGTTTCATCCAAAAATATCTTAAATTGTGTACCGAAGACGACAAAGCTTTTATGGGTTTGGAATGGTGGAGTAACCCTTTAAAATGTGCGCTCAATAATTATCCAATGAAATCATAGCCTTTTTCATTTTAATCATCACATTAAGCTGTATGGCAATTGTCTTTCCATCCCCATTGTACTTTTTATGGCCTTATATTTGATACAATCAAATGTAAGACTTTTTAAGGACCAGCGGAAAAGGCATGCTGACATTGAGAAAAAAAAAAAAAATAATAAATTGGATAAATAAAATAAAATATAATAAACTGCTTTGAAATTTTTCAGGTACAGTACAGGTATCCTTAAATGCAGCCTTTAAGTAAGAAATGTACTAATCAAATGAAAAATAAATCAAATAAATAACTTAAAGGAGCTAAATGTAAGAAATCTATTTCAATTAATCATAAAATGGCCCTGATGTGTCACTAGACATTAAGAAATCATGTTCATTTCAAAAACTTATATCACTGACAACAGTAGTCCGGCCAGGATATTGTCAATTTAAAAAGTGGACTTGCAGCCCTCAACTGATGTTGATGTTGTCATTTTGTGTGTTTTTGGCCTGATGCGCCTCCTCCACCTATCTACCAATCACGAAGTCAGTAGTGTTTCGGGATCTGTGTTGCCAGCTTTGCTGTAACCTTCCCTAACACCAGTCGGATAAAAAATGTCTAATGTTACTAAATCAAAAAGACCTCGTTTATAAATTCAGAAATTCGTCGTGACAAAGTCCGAAATAAAACCAGAATTTGTATTGGAGATGCTTTTGAAAGATGGACACGGCTGAAAAACGGAGTAAGAATTTTTTTTTTTTTTGAACACAGACGCCAACGTTGCTAATTTTCTCCTGGACAGGTAAGATTCATCTATGCTTGGCTAACTTGTACTTGATGTCAATGGACATTTCATATATTCATGACAATCGAACAAAGTTATGCATGTTTGTGCAAAGTAAACATAACGTTAGCTCACATGGACGTATGCTAACATTAGCAATGCATTACAGGAGCCCGTTTCTCTGTCATTATGCTGAGACGCCGAGGAAAACAACATTAGCACGTTTTGTAGCCTACTTGTTTTTCATGCAAGTTCTACAGCCAAAAATAATAGAATGTCATGTAATCTTTCACATCACATATTTTAGCGTTATGGACGTGTGCTGCAGGGTAAAGTAAAAAAATACAGCTGGCCACTTTCACTTATAGCATCAGCTAAATTAATAGCTGTATCTTTGATATTGGTTACACATAGTGACATAGGCTTGTGCTTGTACTTACATTAACGACAGATAAATAACGTTACAAGTTAGACTAACAGTTACCGTTCTGTCTGTCACGTACGAGCATAAATCTTTACGATAATACTGTCACATACGAGCATAAATCTTTACGATAATATTTAACTAATGACAATTAGTAAATTTTTTAAATACATAATTACTTATCAAAATATCTCTCATGAAGCATAAACATAATTAACAGAAAAAAACAACTTACTGTGTACATCTGTTCGTCACTTGCCATTGGAAGCTCATTGAAGCAGCCTACGTTTCTGCTGAATCCTGCAGCTCATCTGGCAACCTCGAGTCAGGGGGTAGGGGGAGGGAATACACCGCTCTACAGTATTTTTATTGTTATTGCAGTACCAGTTTAGGCCACAATCCTACTACGGCTCGTTTAAAATCGTATGGATGATAGATTCTACTGATTCTCATATTAGGGCGCTGTATAGAACTACATACTGCACAGATCAGTCGATACACATTCAATTTCTTTCCCAGATGTTTACATTTGATTGTTAAAAAGCAGCTGTGTTTATGTGAACCATGGGTGTTTTTGACAGTTGAAACAATAAAACACTAAAGAGAGTGTTAATCTTAAATGTCATTTACAATGTGTGTACCACCTCAGTCAAAAAAAAAAAAAAAAAAAAAAACATAAAAAGTTCTTTCAACTTACTGGGGACATGATTTGTGAGTTAGTAAATTAATTATTCTTTGTTAGAGGGCAGCCCCTTCTCTGTTTGATGGGGAATAGTGTCTTTTTTGCACTTCAGAGGACATCCATGCTTGTCCCACATATGAGATTTCTCTTATGTGGAAGGGTTTCACTTGTTGTAGCTGTTTGCAGTGATCATCTGATCTCGACTATGCTTTGGAAGAGGTGGTTCTGTGGAGGTTTGGGGTTGAGTGGCTGATTCCCCCATTGCAGCTGGATGTATTGGCAGAGACTTTGATGCTTGGATGAACACAAGCCTACTGTAGTAGAGGGAAATCAGAGGTGAGCAAACAAGCAGAGATGAAGTTTTTCTTCCCCACAGCACACTGAGGAAGATCAGCAACAGGCATCTCTGATTTAGCTAAGTGATGGGTGTATCTTTCCACTTAACTAATTTTCAAAGAAATGGTTCATCCCGAAATAAACATTTGCTGAAAATGTACTCTGCCTCAGGACATCCAAGGTGTAGATGAGGTTGTTTCTTTGTCTATAAAGATTTGGGGAAATTTAGCATTATATCACCAACAGATCCTCTGCAGTGAATGGGTACCGGTGGAATGAGAATCCATGCACAGCTGATAAAAACATCACAATAATCTTGTGAAGCGAAAAGCTGCATGTCATCTTGTCTGAATCAGGAGTAAATATGCACCATTTACAAGTGAAAACCATCCAAAACAATTCTAAACAAATATGTGGTGGTGGATTCTGATTTCATTGAAAAACATGGGTTGGACTTATTGACTAAAAGTGTTATGGTTTATGGTCTTTCCAGAAGCAACAGTTTAAAGTAGTTTAAAATGCCCCTTAATGCTGGTATTTGTTTCTTACAAACATGCAGCTTTTCATTTCACACAAGACGTTAATCGATGGACTGGAGTCATGCTGATTACTTGTGGCTTGTTGTGAGGTGTTTTTATTAGCTGTTTTATCAGACTCTCATTCCGACAGCGCCCATTCACTGCAGAGGATGCATTGGTGAGTGATGCAAAGCTAAATTTCCCCACATCTGTTCTGATGAAGAAAAACTCCAAACTCATCTACTGTACATCTTTAAATTTTAAAGCAAATTTTCATTTTTGGGTTGATCTATCCCTTTAAAACATGTACAGTGGGGGAAGATATTTATGTGATTTATTTGATTTATTTCCCATCGCTACAAAAAAATGGTAAAGATACAACACGGAGTCACCAAAATACTGGCTTCTAAAACAACATCAAGTCTGGGGTTGAAGATGAGACCTCAGACGCTGCATACAATCGAGCCACAACCAACAGTGCTCTGATGATAGCTGTAGTTTAAAGGTATGATGCGATTTCAACTTTCCTTTCTCTATGGAGTGTTACAAGCTCTTGGTGCATAACGAAGATCTGTAGACCAAAGTCTCAAATTCAAAGAGATATTTTTTATAAAAAGTTAAGAGTCAACCACGCCGACCTAAGACAGCTCATTCTAATATGCCCCCACATGTCTACGTCACAATGTGAGAAGATTTGCATTACGCCGCCCAAATGTTCACGCAAAGAAAGAAGGCATAACTTTTATTCTTGCTGTTGCCACTGCTACCATGTCATGGAGATGCTGTGTGTTTCATTGTGAAAGCGAAACTACTTTGTTTAGCCTTCCAAAAGAGGACACAACTAGAAATCAGTTGGTTAAGTTGTATTTACAACACTGTTCCAGAACACAGTTCAACCCCAAATATGCAGATGTGTGCAGTGCATTTTATGGAGGATTGTTTCCTGATCCTTGGAGAGAAGACTACAGTGCTGGCTGTTCTGACTCACAGTCTGTAAGTACGCTTACATATGTAACGGATTTACCACTGATGATTCAGACGCGGAGTTTTGAGCAGTGTAGAGTAAAGCTTGTTTGTCGTTCACCAAATGCAGACATGGTTTTTAATGTTAAGGTGGCCCGATGCAACGCAAAGCGTAAAAAGACAGTATACTTCAGCAGTTCTCTATTCCAGTCCTGGTGCCCCTCTGCTCTGCATATTTTGTATGTTTCTCTTATCGCTTCAGACGATTGTTCTATACAAACGTAAGTGCCCTGCGAAGTGGACATCACAAGATATTCCGCCATGATTCCAGTTCAAAGCAAATGTATATGTTCCATTCAAAGTGCATTGACGTGAGCAAGATGTGAATTTAAATTGTATTTATTTATGATGTCACACTTCTCCGTGTGTGAAGACTATGTGGGAGCGCAAATCCGTGAATGAATGTTTCCGAAGTGAAGTAAACTTCAAACAGCTTTCCCCTGCTCAGGGAGTAGGGAGCAAATGAACACAGTGAGGGACCATGTCAATGGGAACACAGAACACAGTTCATGCACAAAGCTCACTTCTAACGTGCTGTTTATCTGAATCAGGTGTGTTAACAAAGAGAGACATGCAAAATATGCAGAGCTGGGAGGCGCGAGGACTGGAATTGAGAACCGCTGGTATTGTCATTATAATCCGTCATTATGTCCCACAGGGATGCATATCAAGTTCCTCGTTTATAATGGGTTTTAATGTTTTTGTATCTGCGCTCCCGGGGCACACGGCATCACAATCTAATAAGGGGCGTAACATTTCCGCCACACTGCTTGAGGTACTTTGGCCAATCACAACACCTCTGGATAGCTGGCCGATCAAAGCATACCTCGCTTTTCAGAATGATGAGCTTTGTAAAAATCAACATGTTTCAGAAAGGCGGGGGGCATAGGTGGAGGAGAACACAATAATGTACAGTAAGTAGAAAATAATGTGTTTTTTGAAACATAAAACCCATTTCATTGCACAAAATACACAAAATAATGTTATTTTTAGCAACATCATATTAAAAATACTCCCTTTAAATACTCTCTCTATCCCCTCCCATCATCCAATCACAACTGGACACTCATTTTTGAAGTCAGGTGGTAAACACTTGCTCTGTAGGGACACGATACCGCTTGGGCACAACAACATAACCCCTTATGGCTATTGACACATAAACACATATATAGTAAGTTAATTAGTGGAGCGCTTTGACATTGATTCCTTATTACAGGCTGTGGTTTATTATCCAAGTATAATGTTCATTATTAAAATACCTTGTAGGTTAATAAGCAATTCTTTCTGAATGTAATCAGCACTTTCAGTTAAATATTTTTCATGACACATCTGCTTTTATAATTAACATAGTTGATTAATTATAAATATTCAGCAATTAATGATGTGACACATGATTCAGACTCAGTGATAGTAATTCAAGTCATTATATATAACCTCTCGTGTTTTGCTCATATCGGAATATTTAATAACTAGGAGAGTTCTTGAGTGAGTACAATATTTTATATGTTTTTATTAGGGCTGTCAAATGATTAATCACGATTAATCACATCCAAAATAAAAGTTTTGTTTACATAATATATGTATGTGTACAGGGTATATTTATTATGTATATATAAATACACACACATAAATTATATATTTAGAAAATATTTATTCATGTATATACATTTATATATTTATATTCTTATATGTCTTATATTATTATATAAAATATATTTAATATATAAACATAACATATTCTTCTTAAATATATACATGCATGTGTGTGTATTTATATATATCCATAATAAATATACACAGTATACACACATATATGTATGTAAACAAAACTTTTATTTTGGATGTGATGATTAATCATGATTAATAATTTGACAGCCCTAGTTTTTTATTCACCAGTATTGGTTTCAATTTCTTTATTTTCTTTCTTTTTTTTTTATTTTATTTTATTTTTTTTTTTTTGTTGTATTCAGAATTACTGAAGCACATAGCAGAGAACCAAAGTCCAAATTTTGATAATGAGTTTTAAATTATAAATACAAACTTTCTTACTGACCAGAAAATAGTACTATGGCTCTCAGAATTATTTTAGTGTTATTTATATACTATTATAGTACATGTTAATATTTTTAATTAGCTGTTGTTATTACAGTGGGTACATAAAAAGAATCACCTCACCTTAAAAATTATATTTTGTTGCTACTTAAAGCACCTGAAATAACAACCAACATTTTAAAAACCAGCCTGCATGAAATGGACAATTTTTGTTTGTTTGTTTGTTTTATTTTATCCAGCTGTATTTAGGCCAGTCAGTGCAAACTGATAACATCATCAAGGTGAAAGAAAATAAAAACAACATGTCAGACAGAGAGAGAGAGGATAGAGAGGAAGAGTGAGGAGGACGGTTTCAGGGAGGGCAAAAAATAACACCATTTTGCTTTAATTACAGCTAGCTTTAATCTGTCTAGAATATGCCTCTATTAACTTAACACATCTAGACTTTGCAAGATTTACAGGAAATTCTTTTGCGAAACTGCTTCAAGCTTCAGTCCTATAGTTCAATACGAAATTTTCGATGGTATTTTGCCCCATGGTATTTTCCTCCTATCCTGACAAAAAGGTGCCTCAAGTTTTTCCCTGCTGCAGAGAAACACCCCCAGATCAACAGGACATTACACACCTCCTTGCTTTACTGGAAGGAAATGCTGTTATTTGGATGGTGAGCTGTATTGAATTTCTGCCAGACATATTGTTTGGCGTTGAGGCCAAGATAATTCTATTAAACACTTTTACCCAATTTTACACATTCATCCGCTTTCACATGCCTCAGACTCTTCAAGCTGTGTTTTGGCAAAGCTCAGTCGTGCACTGCATGTGCCCTGCCTTACATTGAGGAGTGGCTTTTTGGCACTTTTTGAAACCCTCCCCTTACAAGCCACATTTTGGCGAGAATTAGTGATATTGTTGTCACAATGCACACAATGACCAATCTTTGTCATGAATTCCTGCAACCTGCTTGGTGTTGTTGTAGGTCTCTTGGTAGCCTCTCTGACCAGTTTCTCCTCCTGACTCTTTCATCCAGTTTGGAGGGACGTCCTGATCCAGGGAGGGCTGTGTTCTACCAAATACTTTCCACTTCTTAATAATAGACTCAATGTGCTTCTAGGCAATGATAAAGGTTTTTATTTTTATTTTTATTTTTTTTATTTTTATTTTTTATCCATCTCCCTGACTTGGTGCTGTCCACAACATTAATCCTGGATATTTTTTGACAGTGCCATTGCCACCAGGACTGACAATTTTCAGTAAAGCTCTTTTCATGCAGAGCTAATCAAAATGACCACAGCTGATCACAGATGAGAGTCATTTTTAGGAGGTGGTGATTTATTATTATTATTATTATTATTATTATTATTATTATTATTATTATTATTTAGGCATATTATTATTATTATTATCAATTAATTAATTAATTTATTTATTTATGACATTTTCGATATTATAGACTAAGTACAGCTGGATGAAAACAAAAACTGTGTCCGTCTTCATTTCAGGCAAAAATACAATAAAATCTGATTATTTTAAAAGGGGGTGATTCTTTTCTATACCAACTGTATATTTTAGTAATTTTTGACTTTTTTTTATTAGGTTTTTTACATATTTATTTTTTAGCTTTATTTTTTACTAACTTTAGTGCTTCTGCTTGTATAAGTTCATTTCATTATTATTATTTAGTTTTTCATCTGTTATGTATGCATTTTATTTCAGCTTTATTATAATTACTGAAAAAAAATCGCTTTAAGTTTTTTAAATAACAACACTGCTTTATATGTAGCTTGATATGAATACAGATTAACATAGCTGAACATGTGGCTGTTGGATATAGCAAATCCTCTTATGACATAAACCATGCAGCTGTGCATGAGTTCTGATCCATTAATAAGTTAATCTTGTGGAAGCTTTACCTGACTAGTGAAAAGACAAGTTTTGAATAGCAAAATCCTTGGTTTTGGACTGATCATCATCTGCATTTAAAAGCTCTTGCTATACTCTGTTAGTCTGTTTGGTGTCTGTAAATTAAAAGAGAATTCAGATGTACACTATTGTCAGGACTGCTTCTTGACGTTTGACAAAGTCCAAGTCTTCCTTTCTTATCTTGCCTCATATTCCTTGCCAGAACAATGATATAGCCTATGTGTATAAAGAAGTCACATAATATTGTTTATATTGTTTTCCTACTTCTCCAAATAGGGAAATCTCATAATTCAAATGCACAAGTCTTTTAAATTATTCTATTGCTTGACTGCAGCCCAAGCAAATTTAGCATGCAATTAGAGAGAATAAGGGAGTAGTTTGGTGTTTTTCTGCCTGCTAAACAAAATGTTGTCATCTAGAGAATTAAAATGCAAAATATTAAAAGTTAATAAAAACAATCATCATTATAGGAACTATATTTCTTCAGAGAGTGTCTAAAGGCATAATCACATCTCTTTCGACTTGACTAAACAGCTTTTGCTGTGGCCTCAAATATAACAGCAATCATAACATTTTGATTTTATTATACCTTTATTTGACATTTAATGTGCCTTAATTGCTTAAAATAAAAAGGCTTTCTCTTAAGGATACTGCTTTGATCCGTCCATAAAGTAATAATCTATTATGGATATATCCAATGTTATAGATCAGCCTACCCACTGCTGTTCTACAGAGGATATGTTGGTTAATCAGCCATCCAGGAAATACAGGTGAAAGAGCTGTGCCAGGCTTGGCTTTAGTCCAGACATGCTCTGGCAAGGCTCTTGAGCACCCAGAGAGTCAAGTCTTATCTGTAGGAGGGTCAAGCATTTCAAGAGCTTGATTTTTCCTCGTAGCTGAGTGACACAAACAACACTGCTTACAGGAGCCACTCAGCCTCACAACAGCTCCCACATCAACACCCTGGACCATATGCTGGTCTGTACTCAAATAATCCCAACACACCTCTTCTGCTTGCTGTTACTTATTAGACTGAGAGCCCAATGTATCACCTGGGATGGAAATTGAGATTCTGCTTGTTTACTGTGGGACATTATATTACAATTCCTCATTAGACTGGATTTATTTATTTAAAGGCTCACTTATTGTCATTTTTTTGTACACTGATAAAGAAAAGTAGCTCATCATTATTGTGTACCTTGTGCTGCTCCTGGCTGTGCTTTATCTGCTTTATTCTTCTGAAGGTTGGCAGAGGTAGAAATGAGTGTCCGAAGTTTATTTTTTACAATCATTTTGGTCTAACCTTCACAGTATGTGTAACCTGTTTCAGAGCGTGTTGTTTTGTGAACCTGTCAAAATGTAATTCAAGCTTTGCAAAGAGGCTGTTATTGAAGGACTGTGTAGTTAGAAACTACATTGGACTTGAAGGCAGCCTGCAAAAAATGCCCTTTCAGTGTATTTTACTTTATGGCTTATATATTTTATATAGCACTATAGCCAGAACACCACAAACAGAGTATGAAAATTGTTGGGACTGAATCCAAGAATGTAAATTTTATTGATACGTGTTGAGACAGAGAAACAGAAGATAAACAAAATGCTGCATTTCAAGGGGTAAACAAACTTCCTTCAAGCTGCACTGAGGTGCTATTATAAAGTCTGAGAGCACTGGGATGAATAAGCCAGAATCACATAAACAAAGAATTACTAAGTGTATGCACATATTGATCAGATGCTTTCATTCTGTTCAAATTGGTGTTTTTAGAAATATCTTGATGTAATACATGCAAGTTACAAATTTTTTCAAACATCTATTAGCTCCACAACAACATCACTAAATGCAATACCATTGAAAAGTTTGGGGTTTGGAATTATTTAGTTTTATTTAGCAGGATGCGTGATTAAATCGATCTAAAGTCACTGTAAAGAAAATAACTTTCTATTCATCAAAGAATCCTGAAATTAGGCAGCACAACTGTTTTCAACTTTGATAAATATGAAAATTCGTTTCTTGAGCAAAATTGTAAAGTAAATTGTAGTAGTATCATACTGCTTTTACTGCATTTTGATGCAGCCTTAGTGAGCCTGAGACATCTCTCAGAAACATAAAATAATAATAATAATAATTAATAAAATAAATAAATATATATATTGTACCAACCTCCAAACTTTTGTAGTGTATGTTTACATGCACTTCCTACATGCACAGTTTAAAGCAAGACTAAAAACAAGTATTGTGTATTTTAAAAATATAACACAAATGCGTTCTAATCTGACTTAAGTCATATTATTTGTGAAGTCAAACTAACAGACAGTTCTAACTTAACTTTAAATATCTAACTTGACTTTGTTTCAGCATGTCAATCAGACTACAGTTAGCCTGATCATTGTGCACTTGCTTCAAAATACACATGATGTGTATATAATCCTTTTATGATATGTATTTAATATTTGTTTACATATTGTGTCACGTATACTTGGACAGAAAGTAATTGGTAAGACATTCCAGAAACCCTGATGGGAACTTGATGGGGAATGCATACTGTATTTCGTCTATATTCCGATCCCTTCATTTTCACTTACTTATAAATTTGTGTTTTTCACACAGCATAACGCTCTTTTTTGCATAAATGCTATTTGTTTTAAAGTCTTTTATTGTGTCATGGTCCTCAAAAGAAAACAGAAAATGAAAAAAAAAAAAAAAAAAAAAATGCTGACTCCAGTTTACTGGTATTAAAATAATCTAGGCTTATTTTAGATGTTTCTCTTGCGCATACACTGTATGGAAAACAGCACATAACCTATTCAAATGCATAGTGTTTCTGCTTATTACACATACATTTCACCTGAAAATTGTACCTCTAAATGTACCTCTCAATGCGCTGCGGTTTCAATATTGACTCATAGCCTTAATTGTATAATAGAAAATGATGCCATACTCATATATATGTGCATTTAATTTCAAATTACCTCCTTTGATTATTCTTCAGTGATGTAATTGAAAATTATTCTGCTCTCATGGCAAACACGAAACACAGGGTAAAAATACATTAGCTTTCTCATCTGCAAGCTTTTTGTTCTGGTTTGTGTTCATCAATGTTTTGTTTGCTTTTTGTGTGGTTGGAGCACAGTTTTGCACATTCAAATTAAATCCACAAGGTCAACCCGTGAACAATATTTTGTGCGATGTTTATTTTAATTGCCTGAAGAATTATAAATGCAACTCACTTGTGTTTTATATATATATATATGTATGTATGTATGTATGTATACTTAAAAAGTCTGAGCAACAGAAAGATATATGCTACACAAAATAACCTGGATTAACCTCAGATCATTCAAGCTCTCACTTACATTTTGGCCAAGTAACTGGTGATGGATAGAAAGCTAAAAACAAGAAATTTATAGCCAATTGGAGCCCTGAATTACAGCGCAGCGTGGAGATGGATAAAAGCTGCACATAGATCATTAAACAACTTGCTAGCGGTACAATAAATGCACCTTTTCCCTGTGCTAATTTAGAGCTGGTTTGCTGATGGGAGGGAGAGAGAAAAATTTCCTTGGTGATGTACAGTAATAGCCAAGCAGATTGCTTCATTCAAGGGAGTAGGGGTTTGCTGATAGCAGGTTAGGCTTCTGGCGTGAGAATGTGAGTTAGACAAGAGAGTGTGATAGGGAGAGAGTCCAGACTCTTTGCCTACAATGCAGACCATTACAGGCAGGATGGCCTGGCCAGCGTCATAGCTCACTAGCCTCAGATGGCACTGAGCAGGCCAAGCTGTTCAGCTGGCAGAGAAACAGCCAGGACCAGGTGAGTTTGGCTCCCTCCCTAACCCTCCCCTCTTTCGATATCCTACACTTCATCCACTCCCCCCTTTCACGCAGTATGATTTGCCTAGTGAGTCTGGTTACCCCTGACTGAGCAGTGAGTTGGGCATGTAGCTTGGCATGGCTAGCTGCACTCACTTTGGATTTGCAATGAGTAAAGTAGTCTCCCATCTATCACACCAGACTCCAATGACCTTAGCTTTGTTCAGGCACGGGAAGGTGAACACCGCTAACACCGCTTAGAAAGAAGTAAGGAGAGGCGAAAATTCTTAACCGTCCCTAGAAGTAGCACACCTGGTTCAGTGACATGAGACACGCATTTTTTTTTCTATATAGTAATTTATTCAAAACTACATTTAAAAATCTTTCCCTTTCATGAAGAGCATGTCCATATTTTCTAATAAAGTTACATGGTCCACATAAACTGTGAAGAAAGAGCCAAAGAAAAGAAAAGAAAAGAAAAAGAAAACCCGAAAAAGAAAAGAAAAGAAAAGAAACAACGAAATATCCCTGCAAGACTGTCGCGGCCGAGCCTCTAATAGTCCTGGTAATTTGAACCTTTAATCTCAAGGTTAGGCCAGTTTGTAAACTATTATTATGTTTTGGTGACAACTCAAAAACCTAGTGATATTTATAGAATTATCAACTTATGCCTCGTTCGTAAAAAAAAAAAAAAAAAAAAACAAAAAAAAAAAAAAAAAAAAAAAAAAAAAAAAAAAAAGTAATTTGGAATAATACAATTGTTTGTTTATTTTTTTTATAATATTTTATTAATTATAATATTTCTAAAAGCTAAAAAAAAAGTGTTTCTAAATAATTTTTTTGGTATAACTATTTTTAAAATCTCGTTTATAGTACTATACTTTTACATTGCATTTTTAAATATAAGTAGGTTATATTGTCCACTCTTCCTTCACCAGCAGGCATACAATATATAGGGGTTTGGGGTGTTATATTATATAAAAAAAACTAAAAAAAAAAAAAAAAATAAGCGCTTTTTAAAAAACCATGATTTATTTATAACCAACCAAAAAAAAAAATACATTTGCATGTATTCAGGGTGTAAGAAACATGACATGTGGTAATTAATAAGTAAAAAAAAAAAAAAAAAACATGTAAATGAATTTTTTTAATGATGCCGTTAAATGAAAAGTTTTTTTTTTCAAAACCATATGAAAACCACCAACGGGAAACAAAGAGTAGATTTCTAAGCCACGTTGTTTTTTTAAACTAGATTTTTAAAAAGACTTGTGTTCCTTTTGCTGAAAACACTCTTATATGTCATTGAACCCATCTATATCAGAGCTCTCCCAGCATTCTTCATTGTTCATTCATCCCTTTTATTGGTCTTTTTAGTTTGACGGAGCAGGCTAGAGGAATAGCAATATGCTCAGTAAAACGTGTTATACATTTAGACTGGGTGACTTAACACACTCCAGGGGCATTTTCAACCCAAATTTTTTTTCCTCTTTTTTTTTTTTTTGTTTTTTTTTTTTTTTTTTTTTTTGTTTCTCCCTCAGTTTGTCACAGTCTGTGATGCTAAGAGAGCAACACGTTGGGTAATGCATGATATATGTGAAGTCGGGGGCTTTTGAGATACCTGTCTCGCAGCAGCACACTGTTTCATGTGGTTTGTTGTGAGAGTATCTGTAGAGTTAAGGGAAGTTAAAACACAGAAGCTGTCAAATTATCTGTCATACCTGCTTGTTTGTGCCTTGTGCAAGTCTCTGCTGACTGCCAGTCACATTCTCATCAACATTAGCCCCTATCTTTTTTCGCACTGCCACTTTCTCCCAGAGCATTTAAAAAACATATCTGTAAAGAAGTCGAAGCAGACTTACAAGCAGTCCTGTCTAGAAGTGAGTGTCGAGCTAGCGTGCAGTGAATGTGCACTCCAAGGATGAAGGCCCCCCCCCCCATGCGGAGAGTGAGAGCATATCAAAAGCAATCATGGACCCTCTGATACACCTGTAGCTGAGTGACCCTCTCCATGCTTAAGCTCATAATGGTATGTTTTCCTTGAAAAACAGCACATGTGTGAGCAAGGGGTGGGCGATATAGCAAAAATATTATTATTATTATTTTTTTTTTTCAGGCAGGATCATGATTCACAATATTATCAAATTTATTTTTTTCTTGTTAGTTTTTAAGACTATTTTGCAAGCGTATTGAAGAAAAAGTCAAGAGTCAGAACAAAGAAACAAATGACAGGCAACAGAACAAATAAGTACAAATGAAACAAATATGCAAGCGAAAAAAAAGAAGAAAAAAATCAGTGCTTTAAATTTTTCAGGTACAGTTAATTGATTTGTTTGTAGTATTAAAGTAAGAAATACTGTAATTAAATATAAAATACAACACAACCAACTGTGTTTACATGAATACTCACATTTTAACATATTTTGGTTTATATTTAGGCTCGCATTCTCTCTCGAAGTTGGCACCGAGAAAGCCACCTGTCAGTATGTCACTACCAGATTTGGTTCTTATTCATGGTTTATTCCACTTTTGATAACTACTTTTCATAACAGGCATGTCCTACTCTTTACTTTCTAATTTATTCATGTTCAACTTCTTGGAGGAGTTGGATGTGTTACTCTCAAGCAGAGGACAGTACTCCTCTGGTACTACTGACTTCAACATCCACGTAGAAAAACACCAGGCTGCTGACTTTAACACTCTGCTTGCTTCACTGATCTCAAGCGAGTGTCTACGGCTATTCACAAATCAGGTAACCAATTGGACCTTATCTATACACGCTACTGTAGTGTGTAACAGGTTTAACATGTCACACTTATATAAACATTCAGTATGGGCCAATTGATCAGAAGAAAGGTGCGACTGTTGGAAGACAGCACAGCGAGTGAGTGAATAATCAGCACAGAATCTTGTTTTCTGATTCAGTTTGATTTTGTATTAGATGAAAATATCCTCTTTCGTTCTTTGCTCAAGATGTGTGAATCACAGATGTAAACAGTTAACTAAAGTACAATAAATGACAATGTTATCCACATTATTGTTGGAATTTTGCAGGTGTATGGACTCAGCAGTTTGAAACAATTTCAAATCAGCTGGAAATAAATTCCATTACACTTATGCATAATCAAAACAAAATAAAACTACTTGGAAAAATTCAGTGCTGTGTCAGATTGTTTGTATAGTATCACCGTTTGTCAAAAAAAAAAAAAAAAAAAAAAAAAAATTATTTATATATATATATATAGTATATATATATATATAAAACAATAAAAATTATAAATCTCCTACTAGTTTGATAGCTCAAAAACTCGCTCAATTCGCTGGAGCGAGGAAACAAGGAGACGTAGAATAAACTTCAACAAACTTCACTATCAAATTTGCGGCATTTCCTTGCACAACCTTAACTTAATGTTTTAAAAATGTAACTCACCAAGGCAAGAACCAATATATTTTCAGACAAAGAAGTTCATTTGGTGCGGCTCTCTGATGCTACTGTGGATCTGCAAGCGGTCTCTATTTCACAAGTCCCCTGTCTCATCCACTTCTTACTCCCGGCCAACAGCTTCTTCATGTAACAAAATCAGCTCAGAAATCAAATTATGTTCATGACAACTCTTGCAGGGATTGGCATGGTAATGTACATGACAATGTTAATGTATTTGGTCTTGGTGGAATAGGTCTGCTACGCTGCTACTGTGGCAGAGCAAGTGCTGTGGCACTTGCTACTGCCAATACATCCACAACATGCTGCTGTGAGCTTGTAAGAATATTGCTGCTGCAGATATAACATGCATAAAATAAATAACCACATAGCGTACACAAATCACCCTCGAGCAGATCTATACAGGTGGAGCTGGGGAAGGTGGAGAGGGTTCTGAAACAAGCTGCACTGCTACGGCAAGCACTAGTCCTATATATTTGAATGCTGAGCAGCGAGCTCATTGGGCTACCAATACAGGAGAGAACCAATCAGCTGTGCCATGTGATAATGTTGTCATTACTTCATTTGGTTAGACCTGTCAGACTGTACCATCAGAGTTTCATGCCAGAACTCTGTATTTGTCTATCGTATCCAATCAACTTTTTTCTCTAAATTGATTATTTAATGTGAGGGATTTTGAAAATCGCTCCGCGTAGCTGTCTAATCTCACTCTATCTCTCATCTTTAGGAAAGTCAAGAACTTTCGCTCTCACACAATCAGAAAGTAATGCATAGGTAGGGACTTAATCTGGTTTGCTACTACTATTGGATATTAAAAGAGGCCCATTTACTGTGACACAGTTAATGATTAAATAACTTCCTACATATTCCTTGAATCATATATATTTTTTCCTTATTTTTTTCTTATCCATTAACCTCTTCACTGGTAGCCTGGGTTACCCAGGTTACACTACTGCTCTGCTGACAACAGTTATTTAGTTATTACGTTGTACACCTCAGACCACTTCCTTATCACGTTTAACCACAAACTGACTCCTGACACAACAACATACAATCCTCTGCAGGTCACCCCTGCGGCGTAACCTACACTCCCTCTCTCCCCTTACACCTATCTCTGTGGTTTCATCCTTACTTCCTCCCACCCTCTCAGTTTTCAGCACTTGACACTCAGGCTGCTACTGACACTCTTTGCTAAACTCTAACATCTTGTTTAGACAACTTTTGACCAATTTCATGAGACCAGCATGCTCCAACCCCTCTCTCCCCCCTGGCTGTCCGATGATATTTGTGAACATTGCTCTAGGCTCAGGGCTACAGAGAAGAAGTCGGGACAAATCCAAAAATTCTACTGACCTTCGTTTAAATCAGTCACTCCTCTCTTCCTTCTCGTTCTTGCAAATATCTCCACTGCTAAAAACAACATACTACTAAAAAACAAAATTAGCAATTGTTCTGATTCTCACACACTTTTCAAAACATTCTCTTCTCTTCTTTGACCTCTACCCCTCCATCAACTCTTACAGCTGTTGACTTTGCAATATTCTTCATAAATAAAACAAGAACAATCAGCCGCGCAATTTCTCCACACCACAAACTGGCAAACACATCATACACACTCTCTCTCCTCCTTTCTCTCCACTCTTGGAGGCAGACGTCTCCCTTTCCAAACGTTATCCTTTTCCAATCATCCCACTACATGTTTGATCCTATCCCCAAATCCCTCCTTTAGGCCATTTGTCTTCAGTTATACCTGCACTCAGGGCCGTCGCTAGTGGGGTGAAAGGTGGTGACGTTTATAGGGGCCCACGGCTGATTGGGGGGCCCCCGGTGGCGCGATCTCAACCGTCTGGACGCTCAGGAAAGTTAACAGGCACTGCTGCGCGTCGTCACGAAAGCTATCATTTTCACGTGTTTTAAAACCTTGCCAATTTAAACATTCAAAAGAGTTTAAACCATCCAAACAAAAGCTGAAGTGAGTAGCTGGTTTCTCGCGTGCTGTATTCAGTGCGCACGCGGAGAGCCTCGTCTCACAAACATCAACATTGAACCGAGCTCTCCATTGTGAAGTTCTCCTCGAACTTCCTCCTGCACCTGAACGAACCAAATACAAATCGCAGTTTAAACAAACAGAAAAGGATGTGAAAGAGCCCAATTCAGCACCCGCGCTGTTCTGGTGTTCAGGGGTCACGCAGAGAGAGGCTTCTCATAACGCTTGAACACCGAATTTGCCTCCTTTTTGCTCTTGTACTGACAAATACATACAGCATATGTCAAAATATCCATCTTAGAAAGTATGTTCGAAAAAACTGTTGGTTATGTCTTAAGTGAAAGTAAACAGTGGAGAAAAAAATCGGATGTGTATTATGTTGGACGCATTCATCGTCTCTTAAAGTGACCGCGCCTAATTTAGCTACTAGCTGCTGTAATGTTAATCCAAGAACATGAAAGAAAGAAAATTACTCACCGCTCTCGACAGAATTAATTTGTAGTTTTAACAAGAATTAATGCACAGTCAAACCAACAATTATTCAGACACCAGATATAATGTTTGTTTGTTTTTTTTTTTTTTTTTACTTGTAGGTGCAGGACAATATAATTTATGAAAGTGAGTATAGCAAAATAAAGCGAACTGTGACATATAACCAAAAATTCTTCATACAGTGAACTAGTGAAACTGATTAAAAAAAATATTCAGACACTTTGACCTGACCATATTTTGTTTATGTTTTTTCCTGAATTGCTAATGCTACCTTTTCACACCACAGACTGAACAGAATTAATCACTGCTTGGTAATTAGTCAACAATGTATTGATAGATGTGTAAATATTGTCATACTAACAACTGTCTGAAGTTTTGGTTGATTGTAGTCCATTACATACATTTCTATCAAAGTTATCTAATTTCATTATCAAGATGAATTTTGTTCTTAGACCAGTTTAACTTTGAGTTCTTGTCATATTTTATTACCCATGTTCTAAACTATAGCAAATAAACTGTAATAATGTGAGAAATGTTGTAGGTGTCTGAATAAATTTTGGTTTGATTGTATATTTATTTTTTACAGTGAAGACTTAAGCTGTGCTACTTTACATTTAATTATTCGGTTTCTGTACCTGGACACAAACTTGAATAAACTAAAGCATTGTGTAAATAGCACAAATAAATAAATAGACACAAACATACAAATTAAACAATTTCAAACAGGGCCCACTGTTACAAACCTGCAACCGGGGCCCCACAAACACCAGCGCTACGGCCCGCTGCCTGCACTCATCAGATTATCAACACCTCTCTTCACACTGGTACATTTCCTTCAGCATTTAAGCAGTCTCGGGTAACCCCACTGCTTAAGAAACCCCCTCTAACACACAACCACTTTTAGACAACTACAGGACCGGTATCCCTTCTTCCATTCATTGCAAAGACACTTAAGCGAGTTGTGTTCAACCAACTTTCTATCTTTTCTTGCACAGAACAACCCCCTGGACATCAACTAATCTAGCCTTCAAAAAGCGTTACACCTCAACTGAGACTGCTCAGCTCTCGGTTACTGAAGCTTTGAGACTGGAAAGAGCAGATTCCAAATCCTCAGTACTCTTCTTTCTGGATCTGTCTGCTGCTTTTGACACAGTTAACCACCAGATCCTCCTGTCCACCATCATGACAATGTGCATCTGAGGAAAGACACTCCAATGGTTCAAGTCCTACCTCTCAGATAAGTCTCTTTCAAGGTATCTTGGAGGGGTGAGGTTTCTAAAGCGGGGCTCACACGGTGCGATTTTTATGTCATCAATCCATGACCCACGTTCTCTCGCTATGGTAGCAAGCAAACATAACAAATAAACTCAGTGAGTATTTCTTCTTGTACTGTCCACCTGAAAAACAAAGAAAAAAAAAAAAAAAAAAAAAAACGAAGACGACGTGTGTGGAGCAAGTCATGGCTGGGCAAAAGAGGAGTTTATGGACTTCCAGTTCTAAAGATCGAACTTGAGATAATTTTGTTATTCGAGTTTAAACATCCTGCCCTTTAATACGTAAACTCGATGGGGCCCTATTTTAATGATCTAAGTGAATGGTCTGAAGCGCACGGCGGAGGTGCACTTAGGGTGTGTCTAAATCCACTTTTGCTAGTTTAATGACGGGAAAATGGCCGGCTTGCCCAGGCGCATGGTCTAAATGGGTTGTCCCTATTCTCTTAATGAGTAACGGGTGTTTTTCGGGTGTTTTTCATGCAATAATCCAATCAGAGTTTTATTTCCCATTGCCTTTAAAAGCCAGTTGCGCTCGCGCCATGGTGGGTTCAGTATTTACATGGCGGAATGTAATTTTTCATTTTTAAAAATGTTTTGTGTGATGCTGAGCGTCCCTGTAATGAGCAAAGTGTACACGCGTTGTGCACCCTCCTATAGGTGCATAATTACTAACGCTCCCTTTAAATAACAAAGAAAAAATATGGTGCCACACTTTAGACCAGGTTTGAGTTGGTCTATGGCACAGTCTATTTTCAGTTTCTCAAAACAGCAACGAGCCAACAATGCGCTTTTTTAGACCAGCACTCCCATGGGCGCACAAATGGGCGCAAATGCATTTGCTATTTAAAACAATGCGCAAGGGACGCGAAAATGAGAACTGCGTCGGGCTGAAACTAGCAAAAAACACTTTTCATTGTGCCTGCATTGTATCTGGTGTATGATGGGCCCAATAAGTTTTTCTTCTTGTTGTACTGTCCACCTGACATATTTCGACATTTGCACTGAGGTGGTGAGAAGATGTTACGCTAATTGCGTAATTAGGTTCAGCGCTCCTATTGGTTCTTGGTTTAATGGTTGTCGTAGGAGAAGTCACACTGCAGGAAAGTGTCTAAAATCTTCTGACACTGCCAGAATTTAATCAGAGGAAAAAACTGATTGCAAAGGCCATTAATCGGCTGTCGGTGAACATGTCAAAACCAGCGATCAAAGACAACAGATTTTAGCCTAGGATTATAGGAATCTTTTAGAATTTCCAAAATTGGTCTCTGACAACAAAATTGCGGCCAAAATCACACAGTGTGAGTTGGGCTTATAGTCACAGTTAAGCTTCACATATTGCTACAAAAGCCAGCTGAGTCTTTAGCCATATAAAAAACAAAAAAACAAAACAAAACAAAACAAAACAAAAAAACCTTTCAAGACTTTTTTTTCAACACCTGATCAATTACTAGCACGTACCTATTCTATTCTATTCTATTCTATTCTATTCATTTGGACTTGTTGGACTTGTAACCCGAAGGTTCAAGTCTGGGTACTGACATGGATTTTAGGTAGGGAGGAGTAAATGTATAGTGCTTTCTTCCACCTTTAATACCACAGGTGAGACCCTTGAGCAAGGCACCAAAATGGCTGCCCTCTGTTCTGAGTGTGTGCTCACATTGTGTTTTTTTGTTCACTGCTGTGAGATTTGGTTAACTGCAGAGCACAAATTCCGAGTATGGGACACCATACTTGGCCACGTCACATCACTAATTCTAAAAGTAAAAAATCACTAATTCTAAGTAAAAAAATAAAAAAAAAATAAAAAAATAATAATAATAATAATAAAAAATTAGGCACTCCTGGCTCTTCTTGCATGCATACTCTTTCATCTGCTGTCCATTGACATGGCTTGCATGTCACAGTTGATGAGCTCAATGAGTGCCATATAGTATCTGCAAGGGACATTAATGATGTTCAGGCATGCACCTACTGAGCACTTTTGATTCAACAGAGCTGGCAATGTGAGTAATCCAGAGGAAGAGGAAAAAGTGAGAGGGAGATGAAAGAACATGCGAGTGACGCGTCTAAACATCCTCTGACATGAAGGGAAAAGAGAGGACATCACTTTCTAGTGCTGCCACACAGGAGAAACAGGGGAAAAATACAAATAAAACCGCTTTCATGCTGTGTTCTGCCTGCTGGCAGAGAAACAATTGAGAAAGGGTTTTGCTTTGGAGCATATTTTTTGGAGATAACAAAACCAGACCCAAAACCTCCATAATAAAGGTCTGGGAATGGTGAAGCCATGCAGTTTAGTTGGTCATTGAGGTAAAAGACAGACAGATGGATCATTTGCATCGGTAATGACATTGGGGGTAACCAAGGTGTTGTATCGAGTAATTGGATAAACAAGCAAACAAATAAATGAACCAACACCGCTCATCTCCATTTTTCAGACTGATTAGAGGCAATCAACAAAATTGGTTGTAAATGCTGGGTCTCAGCGAAGTTCCCTTGGGTGCTGTTTACACCTGGTGTTTACATCTGTCTCAGGTGATCCGATCATAAATGGTCAGCTGAAACAGACTGACATTTTTACCTGGTATTAACATGCATCTCTAGTGACCACTTGTGAGAGGGTGGTCTCATATTACACAAATAGTAGACATCATAATACACATCATTATATATATATATATATATTTTTTTTTTAATAAGATACTGTAAAAAATGCTATGGTAAAAACATGTTAATTGGTAATGCTAAGTTCCTTCTTACTCTATACTATGAAAAACTGTAATTGATCCAATGGAACATTTATGTAATTCTACAGTAAAATACTTCTCAATGTACAGTTTGTGGAAGTGAAAAAGAATAACTCAACTTATAATTTACAGTTGTTGTTTTTTGTTCGTTTTACCATTGGAATATTTTTTCTTCATTACATTTTATTTCTAACTTTAATGTAATTTAATGTTAAAGGGTTACTCCATCCTAAAATGAAAATGTTGTCATTAATCACTTACTCCCATGTCGTTCCACACCTGTAACAGCTTCAATTGTCTTTGGAACACAATTTAAGATATTTTGGAAGAAAACCGGGAGGCTTGTGACTGTTCCATAGACCGCCAAATAAATAACAGTGTCAAGGTCCAGGAAAGTATGAAAAGCATAGTCAGAATAGTGCATCTGCCATCAGTGATTCAACCGTAACTCACCATCATGGACAGTACTGTAACAAAGGGGGATTGATTCAAGTTCCTGGGCCCCACCATCTCTCAGGACCTGAAGTGGGAGTTCCAAACAGACTCTATTGTCAAGAAGGCCCAGTAGAGGCTGTACTCCCTACTTCCTTTGCCAGCTGAGCTGAGGAAGTTCAACCTGCCACAGGAGCTGCTGATACAGTGCTACTGTGCAGTCCTTGAATCCGTCCTCTGCACTTCAATAACTGTCTGGTTCAGCTCATCTACCAAATCAGACCTTAGAAGATTGCAGCGGATAGTCCTGACTGCTGAGTGAATTACTGGAACAACCCTCCCCATTCTCCAAGAACTGCACTCATCCAGAGGTGAGTAAAAGAGCTGGCAAAATCATTCTGGACCCTTCACACCCAGGCCACTCCCACTTTTGAACTGTTGCGGTCTGGTCGGCACTACAGAGCACTGGGCATCAAAAATGGCCAGGTGTAAGCCACAGTTTCTTCCCTTAGGCAATCCATCTCATTAACAGTTAACTTGGCAATAAAACATGTAATACACAACTTTATTTATATTTTTTTTTTATTTATTTAACACGCATACCTCTTTTTACTTTCCCTTGCATTTGTACATAGCGCACCTGTACACACAAATACCATCTATTGTCTACTTTGTTTATTGTGTTTTTTTGTTTCTTTAATAATATTTCATATTTACTTATCTTTTTTATTATTTTTATTATCTGTGGCTTGTCTTGTTTTGTCACTATCATTCTGTTTGTGCTAAGGAAGCTTCTGTCACCAAAACAAATTCCTCATGTGTAAACACTTGGCAATAAAGCTCTTTCTGATTCTAATTCTGACTCTGATTCTGATCTGCTTTCCCCCTTAATTTGAGAGTTGCTTCTCTCCTGCAAGTTCATTCTGAATACATTCCATGATTTGGGTCTTTTGATAATTAGGCTTCATTAACACAACATTTATAAATTCTGTCGTAAATTGTGCTGGTATGTCACACCCACTAGTTCATCCATCCTATTTTGAGAAGGATGCATTGTATGTTTTTCAGTTTTGGTCACAAACCTAAAATGAACATTGAATCATTTAAGATTAGGATATACTGTTTCACCTGGTTCTCTTTTTAAGTGTATGTTTTTGTGAAAATATTATGGGTTAACTTTGCAATATAAAGTTTTTACCTAATCTAGTTTGACTTGTAATCAGTTGGGAGGCAATAAAGCTACATCTGTTGTTATTTATTTATTTATTGTAACCACAAAAAGCAAATTAACTGAAACAGTAAGAAATGTCTGATTAAAATTTGCAAGGGCTAAATCCCAGATCATTTAAGAGATTTGAAATTAATTTAAGTGGCACCACACAGAATTTCAGATATAATAGCTGTTCTGAACATACTGAGGCAACAGAGGACAATTCATCTCTTATTTTTAATATGTGTATTGTGTTTTTATAAGATTTTTTTTTTTTTTTTTCTTGTGTGAAGTGGCCGAAAAACAGTCTGGGAAAATCATTATATAACATTTTGGGCTATAACAATTTTGTATGTTACTTTTTTAAGCTGTAAAATACCTACTGATGTAACTGAACTGAACTTATTTAAAGATAAGGTGAATGGTGATTATTCAACTTTATAATACAAACATTTAAAGGTGCTCTATGTGGGATTGACACCGAGTGTTTGAACCAGGTATTGCAGTCCAAATTCAAAATATGGGAGAGGGTTTTTTTTTTTCACCCTGCCCCTCCTCCTCAGACTTGATGCACACACAGGTTGCCAGATTGATGACACCAACAGGAACGAGTGCATTTGACGATGAATGAAATTAAATACGCTGTGTTTTCTACCAACTGGCAACCGGGGATGCCGAAATACAATTGGGTAAACTGTCAGTGGGCGGGTTTCACAAACCAAAACAACAACAGACATTCCGGCCCAGAATGCACATTTTCAAAGGAGAATAACTGACTGTACCATTGTTTTTCAGATAAACAAGTATGCTAACTAAGCATGTTTCTTAAATATCTGCAAACATAATATGTATAATATTTTTATGTTTTAGTAGCGTCAAAAGCTTTTACAGTACCTTTAAAAAAAAAAAGTGTGCTGCTTGACAAAGATCACTTCACTTTCAACACTTTACTTTCAACACATCATGAATATGCAATGCCCCCTTTTCAATGAGTCAACCAATGAAAGTGCTGAAATGCTATTGTCACACCTCTAAATACCCACCGAGAGTTTTTCAGGGTGGATTCAAGCTTGAAGGAGAAGAAAAAGCCTGTGGTTTGGGAGGGAATCAATTTTTTCGCCATGGCTGGTGATTTTCAATGGAATCCCTAAAAGCAATAGAAGTGCATAGAGTATGAGATCTGGATTTAGTGCCAAAGTACTTTTTAGCCCATTACTGAGACAAGTGTATAAACCCTTGAGGTATCTCCTTTACATGTGTAAATTTCACTGACTACAGTTCCCCTTTTGAAGATGAGACAGAGGTCATGTGAGACTTGGAGGCATTTGTCCCACTCCACACTTAACCCACATCCCACAGTATCTAGTTCAGTGGTCTGAAGTGACTACAGTCATGATGTCTGACAACTAGAAAACAGAAATTATTAGCAATAATATATAAATATCAATATATTTTTAATATCTTTTTTTTTTTTACATGCTGCAGTAGTTATTATAAGTAAAACACTGACATTCAAGATTGCACGCTGACTGAGACTCAGAATGAAGGAATGGTTGGTGTGCATAATAAATACAGTAGAACTGATGTGCTGCAGAAACAAAAAGTGCTGTGCCTGGCATCCAGAACAAAATCATCCAGCCTTGGTTTTTATGTCATCTTTCATTAGCTGAGATGATTTTTCTACCAGCTTCTGTGATTGAGAGCCCATTGAGAATATTTGTGCTTGTGAGAAGTTCCACAGAGGTTTTTGATTTTAATTGGACCTGTCATGATGTAGTCTGCGCTGAGCGTGATGACATAAGTACATGAGATCAGTCAGATTGGCATGTTTGATGCAGAGCAATGTTCTCACCTCCCCTTTCATTTCTTACTTCTCTTGCATGCAAATAAGCTCCAGTAACGGCAGCTCTAGTGAGACCTTCTAACAATTAATATAAAATATGCTAAAGGGAGTAAATGAAAAGGCTTACGTGAATCGATATGGACCACATAATGTAAATCTTCTCTCATTTCTAAAGGGTCACATGTTGATTTGTGATGAAAGGGAAGCACAAGCCCATTTTTTCCTCAGCCTAGGAACCATGGAGATGTTTTGGCTGATTTTAATGGGCCTGCTTCAGTGCTGTTTTGCAGAAATTATAAGAATTATAATAAATAGATAAATAAATAAATAATGCAATCACGTTTTTAACTGACCTACAGCCTTCAGGGATATATTTCAAAAAGGTATTGTTGAAGTACAGTGATGACGTGCATGTGGGAGCTGATGGATACTTGAGCACATCTGAGATTAGAAAATGCCAGCCACTCTAATACTCAAGTTTAACATATAGGGAATGTGGAAATGAGTATGAATACATGTAGACAGACTTTTGATGGATGTGAATATGAGGCAGCTTTTGGAACAAGATTAGCATGTGACAGAGATGTTGTGTGCTCTCTATCATGTGTACAGTGGGGAATTATTAGATCCCAGAATAAATGGATGTGATAGATATATCTCTCTCTTTGCATGTTTAATGAATGGATTTTACACAGCATTAAATAGTAAAAACTCTGTTTCGTATGCATGGCTGGTTGCAGCCACTATCTTCTCCCATTTCCATCATGCTAAACATGAACTGGCCAGGACCGACCGCTGTAGGTCATCACCATTCACAATCTAAAATTCTTCCCTGCTAATGCTTCATTTGATAACCAGAAAATGCAGCTATTTTTATTCTCAGTTGCACAGTTCGTTAATGACTACTCAGGAGGGTGCACAAAAATAAGGAGCGAGCAATGCACTATTTGAAAAGAGACAATTAATGGGCTTCAGGAGTCAGTGGCTGTGTCAAATCATCAAAAAATGATAGTTTACGTCATGCTTTACAGATGCAAAGTAGCGCTTAGTATTGAAGTGAAATGAACCCGCTGTATCACATTAGTTTGATGAATGTGAAGTTCGGAAGCCGTGTTTTAATTTGGCACTGACTGCCAGTCCAAATGAGTTACAAATCACAAGGATAAGATGTGACTGAAGTGACATGAGAGATAAGAGTAAGCTATTCTCAAAGAAATACCCAATGGAAGGACATTCTGACAAGCGCTTTTTGTCTGTGCAGCAGCATTTGCATTGTTTACCTGAGAGTCTTGTTTTGTGTTCTCTGACGCATAACTCTTTTTTATCCCCCTCCCCAGACTATGATTATGTTAAAGAAGACTGCGAATTTAAGAGATACAAAAATGCTGGCTTTATGTCAGCCTCAAGCCACTAAGTGTTATAAAGAGTGCAAGATGAGTTGAGATGAGACGAGTAAACTTATACCAGCCTTCAGAAATGTGAAGAAGTAAAAGGGCTTAGAGATTGGGTCAATAACATGTTAATAAATGTTCATGATGGGAAGAGAGAGAGAGAGAGAGAGAGAGAGAGAGAAAAGAGAGAACACTTGTGCAACATATGCCTTTTTCATCCAGTCTATGGATTGTATTCATGTTGGTTTTGACATTTAATAACAATTTAATATATATATATATATGTAATTAGATTTTAATACAGAAATAAAAATATGCTCATAACAGAAGAGATGTATTATATTATATTATAACTTATTATATTTGCCCAGTTGCAAGATATATTTTGATATGTAGAATAAACATAATACGTAACAGGTCATTGACCAAGTTTACTTAAATAGATAAATTCCTAGTGACTGGTAGATAAAGCAGATGTACTGACCTTCATAGAGTTGGACATAGTCTGCTGGGTTTTTGTTGACACTTCCACCATAACCTTGGCTTTATCCCAGCTGGCTGGAGCAGGTTGGGATGAGATTGACAGCTCTCCCTCCCTCAACTCCCTTAATTTTCAAACTCCCTTCTCACTGATGCCTGGCAGCTAGGTGAGGTCTTCCACTCACTGCTCTTCAGCTCTCTCCACCTCAGAGCCGAAGGAAAACCAGTTTCCAAGCCTTACTGAGAAAGCAGTCTCCTCTCTTTCTGTCAGAAGAGGTATCACTCTTAAATGCCTCAGCTGAATGCATTTCCTCCTCACATGTCAGCAGGGTATTAAAAAGCAGTGTTGAAATAACTGATCCTGTCCCATTGGGAGGCCATTATATTCCTGGTGCCCACTTGTAGCAGTGACAGCCGCTACACGATGCATATGCACACAAACACACATGCATTCAGGCACAAAAACACCCACTCACTCTCAAAACACAAATGTATGCCCACAGACTCACACACGCTGGGATTTTTCAGCATTCGTTTCGGTTGTTGGTGAAACATGCGGTGTCACTGCAAAATGGATGTATTTGCTATTTTTTTTTTTCCGTGGCAATGCAACCATCTCCAGTAATGCAGAAAAAATCTACCCCAAAGTAACATGTAGTATAAATGGAAATCAGGCCTGGATCAGGGGCTTCTCCCAGAGGGGATGCAGACAATAGAAGGATGGTTATTTACCTTGCATTAGGCCTAGCATAATGTAAAACACAGTGGCTGGAGGCTAGCGCATGTTCTGTTTATAAAGAAGTGAGTTATAGAAGGGGGAATAACAAACATTTTGGATCAGTATAGGTTACAGGAATAATTTAACATAAGCAAATGGGTATGCAAATAATGAAGACATACGTATCATTTATGCATGGCTACATGTGTTAAACATTTCATTCGCTGTCATTTTCTCCAACGCAAATCTTAATGTAATCCTACAAGAAAGCGAACAATATGGCCAGCTATTCTAAACAAATACTATCTAATGGTCTGTTGTCATGCATTTTTTTTCTCTTCCCAACAGATGGAGGATCATTGCTGGACTAGCACACATGCATAATTCTCTCTTCCCTTCTCTTCTGCTTAAAATAAAGGATATTTCCTGCGATGTTGAAGTCTGTAATCCGTCAATGAGCTCAGCATCTGATGTAATCTCAATCTGTTTTGGATGAGAGGGGAGATGGAGCTCTTTTTTATATGTGGATGGTTACACATCATTGAATTGATTTGAGGGTTGGTGTGCGCTCCACCCGTTGTTAAAGATCTGAGATCATATTGTAGCTTCATTCCCCGTCAGCACACTAAGCACTTTGAACACTGAGGAGTGCATAACCCCTCTTTGATCTGAAGTCACTCAACTGATGCTTTATCAATAACTGCCATTTTGTAAGCCTGGTGTGAAGAGTGAGGACAAGCTGAACTTGATAATAATAATAATAATAATAATAATAATAATAATAATAATAATAATAATAATAATGATGATGATAATAATGATGTTTCTTGAGTATCAAATCAGCATATTACAATGATTTCTGAAGGTTCATATGACATATTTTCTCTCTTTTATAGGAGAAAAAGCACAACAAGATCAGCCCTTTTGCTTCTATCTTATAAAACTTAGATGATTGTTGCCTCACAGTTTCTATAGCTGCTTCTATCTTAGAAGATACCTGCAAACCATATAAATTGAGCCTTTTACTCAAAGGTAAATTGATTTCCTCTAGGAGAAGACAGGATAAAGACTGTCCTTCCAGGCTTTTAGGCATTGCAGAAAAATGTAGATGCATGTCTGTGGTATGGCAGAGCTCAATAAGTCGAACTGTGTTATCTCTGCCTTGAGATGTGAAAATGCTATCCAGGTGCTGTCATAGCTTGAGTAAACTGTTTGTGTTCCTCCTTTCTGTCATAACTACAGTTGGATATATAAGGTATAATGGCGTAAAGACGTCCCATATTCCCATCGTGGAGGGGCCAAATAAATGGAAAAGACAGCCAGTGACAGTTGTAATCTGTTAAAACCTATGGTCAGCAACTCGCTGGCTTATTTGCTGTGAAAAGGTTTTGTGGATCCCTCACAGTGGCAGAAGGCTATATTATCACTGTGGACATCTGCCCACACAAACACACAGCAAAATTAAACGTTCCTTTGTCCTTTATTGCTTTTCAGCCATGGCATGCAAACATGGCAATTCAAACACATAAGAAGAATTTCCCTAGAAGTAGAGGCTTTTAAATTGGTATTTTTAAGTGGAAGTTAAAGAGAAGACTAGATCCCTGGACAGGATTGTTTGTGTTGCGCATTGTTCATTCAACTTTTGTAGATGACTGTAGTTTTATATTCTTAAAGCTCTTTCTAATTCTTATTCGGATTCTTGAGGAACAAGGAAGGAACTAGTTTTACTCAGAATTGGACACACACACACACACACACACACACACACACACACACACACACACACACACACACACACACACACACACACACACACACACACACACACACACACACACACACGACAACTGTTGTACACTCTGTATTAAGCAGTGTGTAGAAGAACACTTGAATGAATAAATAAATAAATAAAACAGATGAAATAGATCCATACCAAACAAAATAATAATCAAAATCTTCTCCAAAACTAAAACACTCTAATTCCTCTCCAAACCTTTATGACTTATATTTTTTTTTTTTTTCTGTGGAACACAAAAGCAGATATTTTGAAGATTGTTTCAACCTGTTTTTGTCCATTTAGTGGAAGTCAGTGAGATTGTTTTTTTATGGGCAAGAAACAGTGTAAACAGTATTCTTTAAAATATCTTATTTTGTGTTCTGCAGAAGACAGCAAGGATACAAGGGTGTGGATTAACATGATGGTAAATAATAACAAAGTTTTCATTTTTGGGTCCCCTTTTCGTCTACTCCTTATCTTTCTCTCTTTTTCCAGTTTGCACATTTGTATATATATATATATATATATATATATATATATATATATATAATATTTGTTTCAGAGTTCCAACCTGTGAATTTTGCACATATTTCTTTTATGTAGCTTTTGTCTGCTCTTTGATTTGATTGACTGATTGCTTTAAACTTGATTTTGCACATACAGAACGACATGTTCTATGTGGGATACCTGCACTTTGTCCATCTGTACCTGTAATGTACTGCAATGTGGGACTTCTTGTCTGGTGTGCTAACCTGTCTATGCCCCATCCTCCTCTTTAGAGTGTCATACATAACTAGGACCTTTGTATTGGCAATTAAGGCATTAACCACATTCATATACTAATTGTCTTGGAAAAACTAATTGTTTAATGATTCTCTCAGTCAATTTTTTCAACAACTGTTAAATCAACACATTCTTGTAATAGTATGGACTTGAATAGACATAGCCTGTAATGTATATTACCATCTGTCTACACAAATAAAGCCATTGTCTTGATTAAAGCTGCTGCTTCTACTTTCTTATTGCTAGTAAGTGGTCTGTGATTTAAGAGACAGTCTGCTCTTCTCTCTCTCTCTCTCTCTCTCTCTCTCTCTCTCCCTCTCTCTCTCTCTCGCTCTACTCTCTTGATTTCAGACCTTTCAGATATTACACTGAGTAGTGGCCATCTCTTTTAATGAACATCGGATGAAGCAGCAGGAAGCTTTATGTTTACAGCCATGTGAATAAAGTTAATTATTTTGCTAAAAGATTCTTTTTATGATGGATTTATATATTAGACATTCCACCAAGTGAGTCATTAGGACTACATTTATACATTTTTGATAAGAATTTGACTCTTTTATTTTTTGATTATCAATGATGCAATACTGTCCTCAGATTATTTTTCTCATAGAAGGTCCTCAAATGAACAAGACCACTAGGCTGGAAAATGATATATAAAGGTGTGTGAGAGAGTTTGTACAGAATTCAAAAGAGGCAGATTGACACTTATTTGAGTGCCTTTCAATAGCTGATGGGTTTCTGCACAACTGACCGGCTCACCCACCTATGCTCCAATGAGCAGGTCAGAATCAACATGCATGAGATCTATATTTCTTCACTACAAACAACTTTTGAAAAACACTTTTCACATCAGCAGGCTCTGGAAGGACATGTCATACACACTCACACTCACACTCATAGACCGATAGAAAGAGTACATATTTCTCAAGCCACTTTAAAAATTAATAATCAGTTTGGAGAATTTATGACTTCAGCATCCTTGAAAGAGACATGTGAAGCTCATGATACATGACATTCATATAACTTAAATAGTATACTTCTTACTTTGCATACTTGCATGTACAAAATCTCTTGTGCTAATTAGAACTGTAAGTTAATGTGACTTAACTGATGCAGCCTTGTCAGACAAGTTTGTCAGGTCTCCTCTATCATAAGTTGGGCACATGCTGTTTGATGTTTATGATCTTTTATGATTGTTGCTTGTCAGACTGTACGATATGCTCCCAGTAAGATGTAGGTTAAAAGCCATGGCACACTGTGTGACATCAGCTGCATTTTATCAGATTTATTAACACATCGTTACCAAGTTTGGTCCCAATCATCCTGTTGACAGGAAGAGTGTCAGTGCACGACTATAGGCCTACTTTAGACTACATCTTAGAGTCCAGAGAAATTTCACAATTCTCAATACCACAGCAGAATACTAAGGTAGCCTAACTCATATGAATAAGAAATAGCCTTTTGCCACTTTAAGAATCACACAGATCCAATGTACTGTTAGGCACGTATTCTCATTCTCAATGGTTTACGTTTACTTTTACTTAAGACATAACCTATATATGTATATATATATATATATATATATATATATATATATATATATATATATATATATATATATATATATATATATATAGTATGCCGAATAACCCTTTTATGCTGAAATGGTTCTTTGTGTTAGAGTTTAGGGTCCTTTATTCCTGTTTTTTTTTTTTTTTTTTGCCTTTCATACTATATATATAGTATGTATATATTAGAATATATATTATTATTATTATTATTATTATTATTATTATTATTATTATTATTATTATTATTATTATTACATGGGTTTATGCATAAACATGCAGTCACACACACACACAAAAATTATATCACTTTATATCACTTTTCAGCAGAACATAATTTCATTTTTTTGCTACTTTTGTCCTTCGTGAACATAATTGTATTTACATAAACAAATGGGCACACTGTGGGCCCTATTTTAACAATCTAAACACATGGTCTAAAGCGCATGACGAAGGTACACACAGGGCTTGTCCGAATCTAATTTAGCTAGTTTAACGATAGGAAAACGATCGGCGCGCCCGGGCGCATGGTCTAAACAGATTGTCCCTGTTCTCTTAATGGGTGTTTTTTTGGGCGCAACGTGCAATAAACCAATGAGAGTCTCATCTCTTATCCCCTTTAAAAGCCAGTTGCCCCATGGCGGAATGTAATATTTCATTTTTAAAGATGTTTGTGTGCTGCTGCATGTCCCTGTGTGTTTAATAAGCAAATTGTACACGCGTGCACCTGCCTATATTCGCATACTACTAACGCGCTTTTTAAATAACAAAATAAATAAATTAATAAAAATAAAATAAAAATGTAATAAATAATAATAATAATAAATAAGTAAATAAATTGCGCCAGACTTTAGACCATCATTTACTCAAAATATCAACGCCCAAACAATGCGCCTCAACACACCTCTTTTTTAGACCAGCACTCCTATGGGTGCAAATGTATTTGTTATTTAAAAAACACGGCGCAGGACCCTGTTCATTCTGAAGGCTTAGTCATAATGAGCTGTCAAACCACTGTTAAAGAATTTGACTCGCTCTTACAAATGGACCTTTGCCCATGAATCTGCTTACTGGGCCACAGGCCGCATTGAACTCCACAAAAATGGAGCAGATAGTTTTGATGATCATACATTGACGGTAGGTCATACAAGGTAATACCAGCCCTTTCAGTCAATGCGTGACTTCGTGTGCTCTTCCAATTTTTGTCAGACCTCTTCCAAAATCAGAACACTAAACATGTCATGAACTAAGGCAAATAGTTGTGTGTCTAGTTTTCGACGTGTATGCTGTTGTGTATACAATAGGGGTGTGCCAAATATCGATTCTTAGATACATACCGATATATAAAAAAAAAAAACAAAAAAAAAAAAGGGGGGATCCAGTATCGACATTCTATCGCTTAGTATCGATCCTCCGCCCAGCCATTCGGGGCGCAGCGGCGCCCGCGAGTTTTAAAAAAACGCATGGAAAATGTCGAAGATTTAAGAAGCGGCCGTTGTTCCTAAAGTCAGATGTTTGGACACATTTTTGGGTGTGTAAGCAAAGGAAGGAAACAAGGGATCGATAAAACACATGCAAGCTTGCCCAGGCTTCTATACGGCTAAACCGGTAAATACAACTAACCTTTCGCGCCCCCTGCAAAGGACACCATGCAGACAAGCTAGCTAGCTTCGCCGCAGCCCAAAAAACACGGGACCCCACGCAAACTACTTGGGGGGGTGGACAACACAAACATCCAGCTTCCATCTAACTCAGTCCGTCACAGAAGATTACGGAGTCTGTGGTGCATTATATTTGCAAAGGTTTATGTCCCTACAGTGTTGTCGAGAACACAGGCTTTCCGCTTTATGATCAACACGTTAGATCCCCCGTTATTTGATCCCTACCCGCAGCTACATGACCCACAAAGCAGTACGAGGATGTATGACAAAGTCAAAGTGTCTCCTCGGAGCGCGTTTCTCTACGGCGGCGTATATTGTACACCGCACAGAGAAGTGTACTAAGCTCAAGCAATGTTGACCAACTTCTGTTTTGAACAAAAAAATCTTAAGTCATAGGATAAAGCTAGCATTACCAAGAGTCATCCTCAGTTTATTGTTTTGTTGCTGCAGTGATTTTTGTTCACTGGGGCCTGCCTTTTTGAGGACAAAACCTGGTTTAGCCTAAGATTTTAAAAATCCCCTCCTGTTAATGAGGTAGAATTCTGATTGTTGTTGTGCCAAATGTTAAAGCAAGATGTAGGATTAAGTGATTTCATAGTGAAATATGTTATGGCAGTACATGGTGTCACAAAAAAGAATTATAAGAAGATTTAATAAGAGAAGAATACGAAAGAAGATTTTGTGCTTGTGTGAGCTCCAGACTGTACCCTTTAACGGAAAGTTAAATGTTGACTTTACAATTTGTGTACAATTAATCAGAGCACTTAAAGTTGCAAATATTTAAGCAAAATGCCCTTTGTTATAATGCACTTTTGTCTTCACTAAATTGAAGAAAAATGCAGAGTTCTGTTTGTTGAGTAAATGTGGTCAGCAGCATTACTTAATTGGCTCTGGCCCATGTATTTTATTGAATCATAGTTGAATCGAATCGTGTGCACCTTGTAACTCAAATCGTATCGAGACGCTCTGTATCGAGGTACGTATCGAATCGTGACCTGTGTTATCGAGGTATGTATCGTATCGCCAGGTTCTCCAAGGTATAACAGCCCTAGTATACAATTGTGTGTGTGTACAGTGGTGCACAGAATCAGTTTTCTGTGGGAATTTCATTCTGACCACAGAGCACTTCACTGCAGATTTACAGCACAGGCTGTAAGTGAAAAATGATGTAACGTAACACCACTTGTGTCACTACACTTGCTACATATATGAGGCCAAACTGACAATCTTACTGCTGATCTTTCTTCATGCTTGAAAATTATGCAACGCTAAAAACAGATCTGTCTTTTCCTCTTTCTTTTGTCTTTTTTTCACCCCAAGCTATTCCAGGCTCATCTATTAAAAGAGAACAAAAGAGGTTGTTATTTTGCACATTGTCCAGACAGGCATGCGAAGCCTCTAATTAGCGATTCTCTCCACCAGCCCGTAAATAATTAATATTCCAATTTATGGGCAAAATTATTGAAATGCATGCCTGAGAAGATTCCATGGCTAAGCATGCGACGGATTTTGATTCATGGCTGCGATGTTAGAGCCAAAGGGCTGTGACCTGAAGGGAAGCTGAGCTTGATTCAAACTCAGACTGCAGAGGGTTGTAAACAGACCTGATGATGTCTTTGGTGTAGGGCAAATGGTTTAAGGCATTTTATTTGCTTCCTGAATTTGTCTGTAACTTGGTCTTTTGGACCATTATATCAGTGCTAGCTGGATTTGCACCCATGGAACAAAGGCTCCAGATTAGAGATTCAGTCAAGTAGATTTTCCATTTAGAATAAGTACCATGGTTTCTAAAAACAGCAGTTTTATCCTGGCTGCATATCCATGTCATTCACTGCAAGTCCATTTTTGACCGATACTTCATTTGTAGAAATGTTATTGTTGAGACTAATTTAAATGGTCATTTATTTTGGGTTTATTTATATTGGTTAAGATGCATCATGTGACTTAGGTTAGAGGTCATGGCAGCCATCTTAGATTTCACTTCTAGTAGATGTAGATGTCTCCCTGATAAAAGCTGTATCCTTGTTATTTCTTAATTGTTTATTGAATTTCATTTGTTAAAAAAAGAAGTATTTAATGCCATTTGAGTGAAAGAGAAAGAGAGAGAGAGAGAGAGAGAGAGAGAGAGAGCTATGCAAAATAATTTTGTCAATGCACACTCAAAAACTGAGTTGCAATAAACTCAGATAAATGAGGCTTACAATCAATCAGTTCCAAAAAGATGATTTTAGAAAAAATACATTTGCTTATAAATCAGGCTGGTCTGTGCTGGTATTTTTCAGTAGGACAGGTTTTTTCCAGAGAGACCATCCCTGTAATGAGTGAACACGTAAATACGTTAGATAAAAAGTGGCTGCTAAATGACTCATAACCATTGCTAGTGAATAAATGTGTCATCTTCCTACAGCTAATCCACTCTTTTCACCCCAAAGAAACTGAATATTAACACATCATGTAATGCTGATGTCTCGGCAAATTGCGTAACCTACACAATCAGACTACAACATTGCACAAAGCATGAGTCCGCTATCTTAGGACAGATTGCTTTCACCGTCATCACAACTGTGGGAGGAGGTTTTGTACTTGTTTGATTAGTTTCTGTAAATATCATGCTAACACTCATGGCTACGGTCATAAAACTAGCAAGCAATGACAATGCCGCGGCATTGTTCTAGTTAATAACACTTTTCTAATAAAAGACTTCCACAGCAACAAATGCTGGGCTTTAGCTTTACTAATCCAGCTCTCTGATTAGTTGTTGCCTAATCTCTAGATAAACTTAAAGGCTAGCTGAGCTCCACATCACCCTGACGTTTTATGTTAATGTATCGGTAGAGGTGGAAAGGCTAATTTGTTTGCCATGACAGCTAAGAAAGGAAAGGCAATGGGAAATGCATTAAAGATTTACAGTGATGGAGCTCTTTGCAGTAGTATTTTTTTTTCTGTTCTGCTGTTTGATAACTGATATGATTAGCTTTAGGTAATATATATCTTTGTATTTCTAAGAAAAAAATCTATGAAATAAGTGGAGCTGCTCACAAGGTTCTCACTCAAAAGGACCGGCCTGTCTTGGGCTGAATTGAAAGCCCAAAGTTTTGGTGAAAGTGAGTTTTCTAAATGCATCCAGGTCTTTAATCAAAGTTATGTAATGCTTAGCCTTGTGTAGCCAGACGTTTGAATAAACACATAAGATCTGGCCCACATTGCATGTTAAGCAACTATCAGTTTAGGATTCAGTTTAGTACTTCTTAGTGAAAAACCATACTGGTACCTAAAAAATATGTAACGCAATGCTGTAACCATGTCTTGAACACTATTGGTGGGGATTTTACCCCTCAGTGTCTATGGTGGTTTCGGCCCTGATGTAAGGTAACCCAAAGAATTGTGTGCAATATGCATCAGATGATTAGTAAAATGGATTGGCCAGTCCACAGACCTGAGGCTAAGATTTTGTGTGTTGCTAAACTTCACTGCATACATGCTTTTGAGGTAAAGCCACTTGTTTGCACTCTGTTATTTTATATTTGCTTTGCACTTTCCCTTTGCATGTTCTTCCATGAGATCAAGTCTTTTAAAAGTGCAAATGACACGTTGTTCTATTAATAGCATTTCATTTATTCAGTTTTTGTGGCAAACATACCACAAAGCTCCTCTGCAGTCAAAAAAACACGCTTTACAGATCATGCACATTGTTTACCACGCACTTCATGTCTTTCCAGTTTTTCTCTCACTCTATTTTATCTCTTTATTTCACTGATTACATCTCTCTCGTTCCATCTCCAGCTATCCCTTTTGATTCCACACAGCTCATTATAGGGAGGTCCTGCTGCAGAGGCAGGCAACAGTCTGAAATTTTCATTTAGAATTTATTGACGAGACCACACTCATGTGGAACACTGTTTACCCAATGATGGAGCCTCTAGTCTGCAGTGAGGACACCAGGCTCTGACGCTGTGGTAAGTTGGATAAATGACATTACAATGGCCTCCCCATTATGGGCAGGGGAAAAAAGACCTGTACTCGGAGGTGGGACTGAGATGGGCTCTGGACTGCTCAGTACATTTTTAACCAGTGAACACTCAGACCTCAGATGCACTGCTGACCTGAACACTGGGATTACGCTTAAAGGTTTTTAGTCATTTGAGACTCATCTTGAACTAGTCCCAACGCAGATCGGTCAGTCATATACTACAGTCCTCTTAATGGGACTTTGAACTCTTAATGCTAGTGGATAGCATAAGATGACATTAGGTATTCTTGGTAATTTAAACCTATGACTTTGTTTATTGTGAGGCAAAAAAATGTACTATTGAGAAAGATATAGTGCTGGCCTGACAGGATAAGTGCCCACCGTTTAGTCAAGTGGCCTGAAACACTCTTACACTGGCCCCAGGCCAGCAGGCAATCCTTACTGTTGTACAATGCATCATCAAAATCAACACAGTCACAGTAAACAAAAATTACATGCTGTGATTGAGCAGACAAGTGACAGGCAAAGAAAATGACTGCACTGCACTGGCCTTAGGAAGTTCAAATTTGAATCAGAATATTTGGGCCTTCGGTAACTTCATACCAAGATTAAGCTTATCAGAATAATCTTGCACTCTGAATTATTGGACTCTCCTTAGGGAACTGGCCATTATCTCCCTGAGCCAGACTGCACTGTTTAAACAAGGCGACAATCCAAAAAGAATTAAGATGTAATTAAAATGACAAAGTCTAATAGAAGAGCACTTTATTTCAGTCTGTACATGAGACATTGTGACAGCTTTAAAGCTAAAGCTCTATTAATTAGAAGCAGAAAAAAAGTATAGTATATAAGAGTATATATAGTAACAGTTAAGCTTTAAGAATTTTAACCAAAACACTCAAACGTAATCTGGAAAATCAGGATGTAATTGCTAGTCGAAACACTGGTCGAGCAATTTTGGATGTACATATCATAAAATCACAGGATGTGCTGTAATTCTTTGAAGCTAACCTGCAGGTATTGTGAAGAAGAAGTTGACGTCTACTTCAAGCAAGGAGTAAACAAAGAATTTATCTGTGTATTCCCCACTGTGTCAGTGTGAAAAGACTGTTCTGTGCTTATCCATAGGGTCTTATTGTTAATTATTTTCGGGAGTTTAAATTTTGAGTAGTCCCTTTGAAGATGGCTATAAAATAAAAATAACATTGTAAATGAACAGCCTGTTCATCTTATGTTAAAATCTCTAGAATTAGCAACTAATTAATTACTCTATGAGACACATATCATGATCTGGGACATGTGTAACCCTGATTAAATAACTGTTTTATGAATATCGTTATGAATATATAGTATGAATATATATTTGAATAGAATATGACTGTTTATATGTCCGTAATTCTACGTAAACCCAAAAAAAATATTTTGTATATATGAAGCGAGTTTGGGAAATTATTAACAACCGATTGGATCATTAGGTTGTTGGCTCCACCTCTTGTGCCTACGGATAACATTGTACAGATAGAAGATAGATGCTTAGCAACAGAGAAACATGTTCTTACGTGAGTGTTAAAAACAAACAAACAAACAAACATATTTATATATGATCATTAAACTGTTCAAAGTATACATAAATTGAACAAATCAGATTATTACTTCAAGGATGTTGGATCATCCTGGTGTGTGATTGTGTCAATCAGGCACTCGAAAGTTTAAGTGTTGAGTTTATGTAGTGAGTTTACCACTCATATAATTAGCTTTAAATTGCTTTAAACATGTTTTAAATAGCTGTAAATAGCTTTAAACATCCTTATATTGTGAGGTTATATGGGTTGGATTGTTTGTTTGAAGTGTGATTATGTCAGAGCTCATGGTGTATGAAGGTTTGAAGGTTTATTCTGGTCTGTGATCTTTTTTTTTTTTTTTATGCTCTTCCAAGTTGGATTCCCTTAATTGATGGCGAGCCTCCCACTTTCACACTGGAAATGATTTTTGGATTTATTTATTTAATTTTTTTTTCTGTTGTTATTGTTTGTTATATGATTGAGGTAAAAAGAGGGTTAAAAAAGAGAGAAAAAAAAAACACTAAGCATTCAAAGTAAAGGCAACATTTATGGCCTTCTGTCTTTGCCTATTGCTCATCACCACTGCCGCCTCCCCTGTCCATACTGCGTAGTCTTCTGATTTCTGGTCCATTAGTAAGTGAGCTACCCTGCTACACATGAAAATCCCAGTATTGTTCTATTTCAGCACATCTTGAGTTACATATTGAATGTGTATGAACATTTTCGGGTAACTGTCTGAAAAATGATGACATAAAGATAGCTTAAGTTTAAATTTATGTTTCTGTAAAACACAAATAAGTAAAATATTAGTATTATTATTGTGTTTATTTTTTTGTATGTACAACCTTATTATTAGAAATCAAAATGCAGAACATGGCTTATCAAATGATCTCAACATGGTGGTTGTCATGAAGGGCTGACCTGCTCCCATGTAGATAATAAAACCTCCTTTTCACTCTAGTACATGACAACATCATTCATATCTCATAATTATTCATGGCACCACATGACATTTTCCTAAGAGAAGCACTTCAAATGTTCAGGCACTCAAGCGAGTTGATACTATGCTAAAAAAAAAAAAAGTCTTGAGTTTTTGTATGCATGGTTTTCCCTGCAATGCTGAAGTGACAATGACCAACATCTTTGAAATCTTTATGCGCATTTATCTGGTGAGAGTTTCTAGACTTATGTAAATCATAATAGTCCCATAATAGCAGGCTCTAAAAGTTTTTAAAAATGCTAAAGCATGTTCAAATATTTTTTGTGACATTTTTAAGATGTTAGATTTCATTGCGGATAGTCAGTTCTGTTGTGCCGTTAGTTAAATCCAATGTAATTTGGCTTAATGCTGTTTATTGTGGGCTAGTTTTGTTATGCCATCAACTTTTGTTTACTCTAAAAATGACATTGTTTTCCCCCAAAGGTTTTTTTTTTTTACACGTTCACATATGTATATAAACTCCCCACAAAAAATGTTTTCTGTTTTGATTCTTTGATGGCTGAATATGTTAGATCTATCTCCCACACACAGGCAGCCAAATTGCTGTCAGTTTCACTCGAGTTTGTCTCGAGCCCCTGGGTCGGCATCACCTAAAAGGATCATGTGAATTTGCAGATGGCTGTCCTTGTATTGACGCATCTGGATTTTAAAGCTGATTATTACTGTGACTGGACATATGCAAATGGATGGTCATACTGCAGATGTTTAGGGCTTAGATGACAGTGTGACATGTGATGTGCAGGTATACGGTTTTCTCAAGGTTTGTTGCTGTATTGAGATCATCATCATCATCCTGCCATCTGACAGCAAGACATCCACCCACTCACAAAGTCGGGCCATTTTCTGGTTGAGTAGTTGTCACTGGGTGTTTATTGTTGTGTGTGATAGTGTAATATTATACTTCTGAATAATCAGCTCAGGAAAGTTTACTGTCAAATTGATTATTCGTTAATGTGGTTATCAATAGCAATCACTAGTTTGGTCTGTTTTCTTCAACAAAGATGAAGTCCCAGAGCACATGTCAGGGCCTAACAGTAGCTTGAATGTGAATAACAGTTTTCTGGAAAGCTTTTGCTGGCAAACGGTTTCAAACTACTGGAAAAAACTCCAAAAACACCTCCAATTTGGCTAGATGTTGTTCAAAATTATATCACACACATTCATTTCTTGATTCTGTATTGCAGCCTTTAGTAATCATTATGAGTCTCTCAAGAGCTATCTTTTGAAGCTTAGTGTGTTGCAGTTCAGTTATAACTTTACCACACAATGTACTTTTACATTATAACAATTCACATATTATTAAAATTTGTACTTTTTGTCATCATGTGAGACAGAGGAAAGTAAATGGTTTGAGAGTGTGAAAAGAGTTAAAGAGAGAGTTGCGGTACAAAAGTGTGAAGTTAAATATTTAAAACACTTCAAAGCTGTTATACTCCTGACAACATTGAGTTTACAACTGTGAACAGTGACACGTTATCAAAATGCATTTACTCAAAATGAATGCATTATTCATGATTTTTCTGTCATAAACAAATCAGCATGAAATCTTTTGAATTAACGAACAGTGTTTAAAACTGAAACTGTATAATTTTTAGAATCTGAATCAATTGTGCTACAGGCACAGTGGTGTATTTTTTTTGCAAGGTGAGTTGCGCAGTGGGGGTTGTTTTTGGGGTTGTAGTTTTTTGTTCTCTGATGGAGCACCACTCTCTCATTTTGTGTTTTCTTCAGATTTCAACTTAGCGGAGCTCCCAGGCAATTCATCGTGAAGGGCATAATAACAAAACAAAGATTGATTGACTCAGTATGTAGTGAGGCCAGGTGCCAGTACAGATACTTCAAACATTGCATTTAAATGCTAATATCTCTGCTACAGACCCGGCCATGTGTCCCTCCTAAACTATCCTAAGCTTCAGACAAACAGCACGATAAACCACATGGGGTGTCTTCCAAAATGTTTTCACTGGCACAGAAATGTATTTTTGAAAACTGATCCAGTTTAATTGGAAGACTGAGGGTATTTCATAAAAACAGATTTAAAAAATGTCAAGAAATGAGTTATTCATCCTTAAACACAGACAGACACATCTAGCATCATGTTACTCTGTTGTTCCAGAGAGACAACCCAGCAAATGGTCTGTCCAGACTGATCAAATTCATTTTTCTTTGTTTTCTGTTGTCATAATAGAAAGAAACAACAACTGTGCTGTCAGCAGCACTGCTGGCAAAAGAGAAAATGAACTGATGAAAGCAAGGATTCTCTGATACAAATCATTATTTTCATGTTAATAACAGATTAATGGCCTGTATTAAAACTCTGTTAAATAAAAAAAAATATTTTGAAGAATGATGGGTGGTAGATCTGTATGTTCCATAAAAGAAAGTAAGGTAAAGGGTGAGTAAATGATAACAGAATTTTTATTTTTGAGTGAGCGGTTGATAATGGCAGTGGTAATCTAAACCTACAATATAATGGAAAAGAGCAAGCACAATTACACATCCAGTATCAACTGATATGCAATCAGTATTCCTAGATGATAGATTAGTCTCCTCTCACTTTATAGCACCAATTGTCCCCTAAGACTGATGCTTACTTTTTTTTTTTTTTTTTTTTTGAGTAAAACTGCATCATATGCTATATGCATGTTACTACCAAGACAAGACTGAACAATATCTCACCATTTGGAGGCTCAGGGATTTCTGAAAAATGATTGTTTTAAAATAAAACAATACGTGCCAGGCTCAGACAGAATGAGCAAATCAATGACACAGTTCTGACTGCACATCTTTTTTTTCTCCAGATTTGACGGTTAATTGTTTCAATTTTGATAGACCGTGGGTTCCCTCCTTCAGTCAAGGAATTTGATTTTTTTCTCTCTTTTTCTCTTTCGGGTCTGGCTGAATGCCCCATACCAGCACAACACAATGATGCCCAATCCAGGAGGATCTAATCAGTAGCAGCACAGCCAGATGTCTCCTCGAGCAGACTCCAAAGTGGGCTATACAGTACATTTGATTGTGTATGCTGGGTGAATCTTTGTACTTTACATTGGGGGCCGAATCAAAATCATTAGCAAATTGCCTTTACACAGGCATCATTATCTTGAGGATATAGTGATTATTTATTTATTTTTTTCCCCATGAGGACTTTGAATTACTCTTATGATATGCTCGTTAAGAGTGCAAGCTAATTAATCTGATGTCCAGCACAATTTAGTCTAAATGGATAAAAAGCCCAGTTCTCCATCAGCCGTGAACGCTTTCGGTAAGCTTACATTTCATTGAATTTCCCCCAAAGCATCCAACACCTAGCCCCATCCCTCTCTATTCATTACCAGTCTTTTGACCATGCATGTGTAGAAAATAGGCTTTCCATTGACAGTGATGCAAAGTGCTGTCTTTAACACATGGTCATCGCCATGATATATTATTTTCCATTGTAACTCTTTCACACTCACTTATGTGAGCTTGAATGAACAATTATGGAACAATATTATGGTAAATCGTGTTCCTTGTGCCACAGTGCACTACGTATATATGTCAACAGAGATGAAATTACACCATAAAGATATCTAATAGCGTCTCTTGAGTTGCTGTGAATTAATACATAGCACATTTAGGCAGCCGAATAACATTGAAATGAGCTGTTCCAGAATATTCCACATGGATGCATGTAAATGTTTTCACATTCTCAGCTGTTTCATGATGTATTCTGCTTTGATGGATACAGGTTGTTAAAATCGGTTGATTATTTAAGGTTGACAGTGTGGGTAGAGAGAGCTGTGAAAACCTGCAGAATATATATATATATATATATATATATATATATATATATATATATATAGATATATATATATATATATATATATATATATATATATATATATATATCAATGTTATCATGAATAGATAGTTGCAGTACATATCAGGCTTTTCAAGTGCATTCAAACTCGGACATGAAAGCGATTGCCTTGGTAAAGAACAACAAGACCTTGGCGTGCCGACTTATGGGGGGTTGTTAGAGTTTTTAGACTAGTCACTAGTCGGTTACAAAATTTCCATTTAAACTGACGAAATTAGTCATGGTTGCATCCCTAGTTCACACCCATCATAAAACAGAAAAAAAAAAGAAGACAGCAATGCAGTGTGCAGCCACTACTGCCTAACACAATTATGTCTGAGTAGATGACAGCTCAACACTGTGTCTGTCCACAAAAAAAGTTAACTTGAATTTTTTTTTTGGACCTTTTGTACAGACAGTTATTGTTACTAACTCTCTATACATATCCCTACACTCATATTTTAAATATGATTAATTGGGCAAAAAATGAAAAGGAAAAAATAAAAAAAAGTTGAGGATATTTTTGACTGATAGGAGATAATTATTATTTATTTTATTATTATTTTATTTTATTTAATTTTTTACAATTTCTATGGCTATTGTGTTGATATCATTGTTGTCCTTCAGCCACCATAATCATGTAGTGAAAAACTAATAACATGTTTTTCAGGTTCGGGTCAAACTATCAAGAGCTCTTGTGTTGAAGGACATGATCTATCAGAAACTAATGGTATTGATCAGCTAGCTAATTTCAGCACTTCGTTCGCAAGAGACTTGAGATGATGTGCAGAAAGCCGGCATCCTAATGCACAAAACTGAAAGGCGTTTATGTCTGCTTATCACTGGCGGTAGAGAGGCAGCAGTGTGATGAAAAGGTGTGTGTAAAGAACAGACAGGCAGCTTTCATCCGAATGCTCGGTGACCTCCACAGCTGTCACACATGCTCCAGACTCATTTCCAGCTCTGCTGCGAGAAGAGTGCCATCACCCTGCAATTACAGCTGAGGAAAACAGAGTAGATATCTGTGCTCATCTGTTGACGCCCGGCCACTTTAGAATAGACATGAACAAAACAGATGTGTATGTCCCTCACTCACGCAAGCAAAACATATACACATCCTCTCTGAGTAAGTCTAAAATAAGGTTTTGTGTAATACCTAAAAACAATGTCATTGTCACTCAGCAACAAGTAATAAATAAAAAGGAAAGAGAAAAATATAAACAGTAAAAGTTTAATTTAATCTTTCTTTATTCATTCCGCAGATATCCAGCAGCCTTTCTGTTCACTCTCAGCATTTCTAGCAATTTGTCGCACTTACGGTCCTGGTACCTGGCTGACCCTTATGAAAAATGTGCATATAAATAAACATAAGATTGTGTTCTTCTGCAGGCAGAAATATTGAGTAAAATAATCTCATTTAGCATTTGGCACACACTTAGACTATATTTTATGGACATCAAGTTTCCTAAGAAGAGAGCTTGAAGTCCCTCCACAAGCAGCTCTGTAGAGTTTAATGTTTTATTTTACCTCCACTGAGTGCCAAGTCTTGACCCTTCTCACCGGATGCCAAAGTACAGTAGCCTTACATGATAAAGCCAGCATAACAATAAAGCCTTACAGAAGACATGAAAACACAATCACGGCCACAACTGAAGTTGAGGACAGCACAGGCTGTGATCCAGAGAGGGTAAAAGCCACAGGGATGTGATAAGAAGCTCATAAAACAGAGCTGTCACCACTACATAGTTTATTACCCGCACAGTGTCTCATCGACAGCTCTGCTAGTCAGCCCCGGTTTGCACGAGAACTCTGTCCCTGGCTAGAGAATGACCTTTCAGAGTGGTAATATTGGGGGGAAACCACTATACACTCAAGTCAATAAATATTCTCAAGGCATTTTTAAATCTCTGAAGATTTATTATCTCCCAAGCAAGTTGAAGACGGAAGGTGTGATTTATGTTGGGCCGCTGGGTAATAAAGGATTAGTCCTTAATATTTTACTTAGATCAGAGGTTAGGTCACCTTAAATGGTAGTGCTAAAATAATTGATTTGAAGTGCGGGGATACTTGGGGAATGAGGTTACAATGAACTGTGTAAGTCGCTAAAGAGATGATCAGTATCGATGATCTCATGTAACTGTAGAACTGGGCTTCCATCAACATTATTGAATAGGCTGAATATTTGAATTAATGAATTTACTGTATTTGTTGATGCTAATTTCATATATTTTTGTATTTAGAGTACCTTTGCAGTCATCTAACAGTTAATCAAGTTAGAGTTAAAGGGGTCATATGATGCGATTTCAAATTTTCCTTTCTCTTTGGAGTTTTACAAGTTCTTGGTGAATAAAGAAGATCTGTGAAGTTGCAAAAACTAAAGTCTCAAATCCAAAGAGATATTATTTATAAAAGTTAACACTCATCCATGACCTTCTGACACGCCCCCACATATCTACGTCAGTATGTGGGAAGATTTGCATAACGCCGCCCAGTTGTTCATGCAAAGAAAGAAGGAGTACCTTTTATTCTTGTTGTAGTATTGTTGTCACCGCCGCCATGTTGTATAGACGCTGTGTGTTTCACTGTGAAAGCAAAACTACTTTGTTTGGCCTTCCACAAAAGGACAAAAAAAAAGGATATCCGCTCCGTCATGCATGGAGCTGATCCGTGCTGGTCGCTGATAAAAATACATCAACTTTGCACTGTGGATCGCTGAATCAGCTTTCACCGTGGAGGAGGCGGCGTCCTGTCCGGGGTCGTCACACATATGTTGCTGTAAGACCAAGGTATGCTCCTTCGTAGAATCCGCCTGCCGCACCTTTCTCAAGCCCCCACCTCCTTCTGCTCATTCAAGTCGGCAGCGGCTCACTCTAGTACCGCGGCTCACTCTAGGCCTCCGGCCTCCTGCTCATTCAAGGCCACGCCGCGCCGGTGTGTGACGTTGTTTTGTTGAGAAAGTGAAACTTTTTTGTTTTTGCCTTCCAAAAGAAAACACGACTAGAAATCATGTTTATATCACATTTATAATGGGTTTTATGTTTATGTCTCATCGCTTCGGACGGACAAGGCATCACAATATGTTAAGAGTAGGGATATGCCGGTATCAAATTTTTCCTGTTGCGATTAATTGATAATGTTTTGTCACGGTATGTGGTATTATCACAGTATTAAAATTAAGTTTCAAAAAAGTGTCATAATACAGATTAAAACAGGGTTAAATAACTTTTTTTTCCCATAACAAAAATAAGGTCTGAAACATTTAAATACAATAAAGCAATATAAAAAAATAAATTAAAGTTAAAAGTTTACAATGATTAAACGTGCAAAAGAACTTTAAAAACCCATAGGTATCACTTTACAATAAGACCTCTTTAGTTAACCTTAGCAATGGCTACATTTGCTACAGAAGTATTACTCTTTTGCTAAAAATACAAGTCTTAGTTCATTTTAGCTCATTAAATAACAAAGTTGTAACTTTTTGATTTTAACAATGTGTTTATTAATGAATGTTCAGAAGAATTTTTCATTGGCAGTTTGTTAACTAATGAGCGCCCTAATGTAAAGTGTTAATGAAAAAATAATTATCAAAACACTTTCAAACAATATCTAGGGCATGTTGTAGTCCAGATTAAAATGGAAAAAATTTATGGAAACATGTAAATATTATTTTATATTATTTAAATGTTTAGAAAGTAGCAGCTGCTTTTATTTATGGGGTTTCCAGGGTAAGGGCTGCATTTTCTGCAGTTTAGCGCCATCTGCTGTCAGAGAGTGAATATGCTTTCATCAGCGCGTTGTTCCTCCATGTGCCTCCTCATGTGTGCTTGTTTACATCAGAGCTCAAGCCTTTAAAGTCAGCATACAGCAGTGTTGTGCATTTTGACCAGTTGATGGGAAAAGTATTCTTAAAAATGCATCCCAAATTCTGAATAATTTGTAATATATTAATTATTCTCGGTATTTAGAAGTGCCCACGATAACATATTGTGCATATTCACTACCGCGATAGATCGCACTACGAAATATCGCACATGTCTAGTTAGGAGGCGTAAACATTTCCATCTCACGCTTGAGGCATCGGCCAATCACAACGCACTGGATAGCTAGCCACATCACAGCACACCGCGCTTTTCAGAGAAACGGCCTTGTGAAAATCACTATGTTTCAGAAGGCGGGGGCATGGAGGAGAAACAATAATGTACAGGTATTGAAAATAATGTTTTTTTTTTTTTTTGTTTTGTTTTTTTTACCTAAAAAAAAATAAAAAAAAAACCGCAATAAAACATTTCATTACACAAAATAATGTTCTTTTTAGCAGCATCATATGATCCCTTTAATCTTTAAAAACACTCATAATGACTTTAAGTAATCGTTATTCAAAATGAATATCTTTTGAGTAAATTTTATATTAAAGGTCAAAATTTATCAAAATGCTGTGTAAATGCTACACGGGAATTTAGGCATTATACAAGATTCTATTTTTATCACTTTATGTCGACTTTTATCTTATGCCACCAAGTCTCTTGGTAAATCGATGACCAGGATAAATAAATTATAATAGTTTTCTGGAGAGCCACCAGATTCAATTTATTTAAAGTTAATCTTAATTCAAATCTCAAAACTCAATATCCAATACTTCTTAATGTACATTTCAAAACAGTTTAAATAAGTGAATTTTGGCATCATAACATTCTAGTTTTATGGATTCACTATTAGTATAGAATTTGAATATCCATATAGCCATGTATTTATTAATAGCTATTTGTTTGTTTATCTCATTAACATGGAAACAATATCAGTTTAATTTTAATATCACTGCATTCCTTGAACAGACAGTTTACTTTAGTGCAATTATATGATGATTGCAATTACATTTTAGTCCATGTTTAGACTTCCGAGGGGCGGACAGTATGCACTACACATTAAGGATGAAGATCAGCAGGTCAGAAATAGGAATGAGATGTATTGCTTTTAACAAGCAATGTAAGCCCCACCCCCCCTTATCCCTTGGATTTAAATGTTCAGAGGTGCGGTCTAAAAGCATTTTACTTTCAATTGTATTTTAGCTTTAGATCTATGCATGATTATTGTACATGAGGTAATATACAGTAAACAAACAAAAAAACTTTTACATTAAATCTTAAATTCTGTCATAAATGTCATGCATCAACACAGGATGCTGTTATTGTTGTGCATGCTATATGTTTTAGGCAGGCTGGAACAGATGGATGGCCTCTGGGTCATGGCTCATGTCACATACAGCCTGACTGACAGGTTTCATGGCACTTGTCAGATGTGCTGTCTCGGATGGTTCCAGCATTGCTCTGCAGATACATCCACTGGGGGGGATATATGGCAGTTGTGTTCTATGCCATTACAGCCAGGGATACATGGCGCATGTCACTGCGGTGACACCAGGAACAGGCTCTTCTTTTTGTTTTGCCTTTTACGCAAGGCGGGTGGGCACGATAAGAGAATTATGTCCTCTTCTTCAGGGGTTGTATGGGCAGCCGTTCTCTTTCCCTCTCCATTTTAGACATCTCATTGCTACTCATTGTTTGTGCTGGGTGATCAAGTGGCAGTTGGGAATGATTAGATTTTGCTGGAGTACCAGCTGCTCAGCATTGATATTTACTTTTGTATTATTCTAATGATTGCTGATAGATGAAGGAATCAAACACAACAAACTCTTCAGCTGATCATGGGTGGGAGCAGAGGTTGGTAGGAGGTCTCATACCCAGGCATAATAGAGGTCATTTTTAGTCCTTCAGGGGGGAAAACAAAGCAAATAGTAAGTGGAAATGTATACACTCTTTATAAGCATGCAAAATTCATACGAATGAGATTGTGCAGTATTCTATTAAGCTGAAGACCTGAGCAGAAAAAGCAGTCAGTTGCAAATGGAAATTAACACTTTTATCCTACGACTTGCATTGTATAGCAGGCAGCCACCACCAAGGCTGTTGTAGACAGCCAAAATAAAGATCACCTGGATGGAAAAAATTAATGAAAAAAAATTAAAACAAAGAACGAATCACAATGATATTTGCTGCTATAACTGTATACGCACTCACAGGCCACTTTATTAGGTAAATCTATTCAATTGCTTGGGTAACACAAATGGCTAATCAGCCAATCACATGACAGAACTCAATCGCATTTAGGCACTAGATGTGGTGAAGTCGACTTGCTGAAGTTCAAACTGAGCATCAGAATGGGAAGAAGGGGATTTAAGTGACTTGAACATGGGAAATGGTTTGTTGGTGCCAGACGGGCTGGTCTGAGTATTTCAACAACTGCTGATCTACTGGATTTTCCTGCACACCCATCTCTAGGGGTTACAGAGAATGGGTCTGAATAAGGGAATCAAGAGGAGATGGGCAGACTGGTTAGAGATGATAGAAAGGCAACAGTAAAACTCAAATAACCACTCGTTACCAACCAAGGTATGCAGAATACCATCTCTGAATGCACAACATGTTGAACCGTGAAGCAGATGGGCTACAGCAGCAGAAGACCACACCGTGTGCCGCTCCTGTCAGCTAAGAACAGGAAACGGAGGCTACAATTCACACAGGCTTCCCAAAATTGGACAATAGAAGACTGTAAAAATGTTGCCCTGAGTCTATGAGTTTTGATTTTCTGCTGCGACATTCAGATGGTAGCATCGGAAATTTGCCTAAAGAACATGAAAGCATGGATCCATCCTGCCTTGTCTCACCGGTTCAGCTGGTGGAGGTGGTGTAATGGTGTGGGGGATATTTTTTTGGCACACTTTGGGCCCCTTAGTACCAATTGAGCATAATAATTAAATGCCACATCCTACCTGAGTATTGTTGCTGACCATGTCCATGCCTTTATGACTACAGTGTACCTATGTTCTGATGGCTACTTCCAGCAGGATAATGCACCATGTCCAAAGCTCAAGATCATCTCAGACTGGTTTCTTGAACATGACAATGAGTTCACTTTACTCACATGGCCTCACACAGTCACCAGATCTTAATCCAACAGAGCAAGCTTTGACATGGGATGTGGTGGAACGGGAGATTCACATCATTGATCTGCAGCAACTGCGTGATGTTGCCATGACAATATGGACCAAAAATATCTGAGGAATGTTTTCCACACACCTTGTGAATCTATGGCACAAAGAATTAAGGCAGCTCTGAAGGCAAAAGGGGGTCCAACCTGGTACTAGCAAGGTGTACCTAATAAAGTGGCCAGTGAGTGTGTATATAGTATATATATATATATATATATATATTATATATATATCTATATATAGTATATCTATATATATAATCTATATATATATATATATATAATATATATACACAACATGTATTGCTATTATTTTAGATGATTATTATTATAGTTTTGTTTTTCCTTTTTATTCATAGCTCTAGAATATAAAATACCCAGGACTCCTTTGCTATGGAGGGTGTCATGAATCCTGTCCATTGCCTTCCGTCGGCTTTGCACCACCAGAGGTCATCCTCCCATTATATTGACTCACAAATTACACTGTTGCATGTCACTCTGGACTAACATTTCCTATTGTTCCATTTCATTGATTATGTTTTTCATCTGTAGCCAATACACATGCTATAAAAAAAAGTTTCAACCCCACCATTCAAGGCAGATTATATTACGTTTAACGCTACGCTACTATCGGCAACGTTATAGAGCCACTCAGAGTTTGCCTAGTCTTAATCTTTGTTTTTGCCTTGATCTAGCTCTGTTTTACCCCAAGTCTTGTTACGCAAGTCTGTCTCCGCTTTGTGTATGTTTTGCTTGGACTGCACAGGAACTCTTGTCTGCCCTAGATTAACATTTGTACTTGGCTCGTCTGGCGACTTTGTTTGTGCCTCGCTAGGGTACTATCACCCTGTCTGCTGGATACAACTTTTTGCCTGACACTGTGGATTAGAGTCAAGGTCGATTGCCCATGCCAGTTTACCGGACTAATCTGTGCCTCGCCCTCAAAAATCTAACTGTTGGCCATTGTCAGAACATTGCAGTTTTACGATTAGTCTTTGTCAAATAAGCTTTGCAGATAGACTGCAGCCTTCTAGTTCGCTCCGTAACAACAGCGGGGGCTATGTCTATGAATTTTAGATGCCACTCAGGCGCATGCAGTGACCTTCTGGAGAGACAGGACAACAGAGTTTTGATCAATATTCAAAAGGGGAACAAGCTTTTCCTACAGTGTAACATGCCAATACACAGGATGATTGGCTGACTGCAGTGTATGCAACATCATTAGAGGGGCATGCTTGACCATAATGCCCATGTGGCATTACATCTCATATGTCTTATCTAAAACCCTCGCTGACGCAAGCATCCAGTTTACCCTGTCCTCATTGACTTTCTCAAAATTTGCCCTTTGTTCTTTCCCTTTCCCATTGCTAAGCGATAGTTTAAGATTGCCCCGGTGACCAGTGCAAAAGGCTTTGCTGTGAACTTTGTGGTTTTGATTAAACATGTGCATGGCAAGAAAAGGGAAGGCATATTTTGTAGAATGTAGTCTGTTTAGGTTACCATGGCATGCAACATTTTGGAGTTTTGGAAAGACGTGAGAACAGAGCTAAATATAGATCAACAGGAGGATGTGAATGAATAAGAAACAGCTGTGTTGGAATGAGGTCATCATCGGGTTCATGACACTTGCTTAAACAACAGGTCTGGAGAAATGTCAGAGAGTTCGCAAGTAAGCATTTAAGGTGATGTAAGGAGACAATTTTCCACTGATTCGCTGTGAAATGAGAGTGTAATGCATGTAAGGTGCTTAAGGACAGCTACACTTGTCAAACCAGAGAGCAATTAGGTGTATAACCCACACAGGTCCAAATGAGCCAAGTTGGACAGGACTGCACAGCAAATGGCAATAAGGGGACAATGATGCTATAATCAGTATTTCTAGTCATGTAATGCAGTCGACCAAATGGCTGTGTAACTTTTGTATAAGTTCTCTATTACTTTACTGTATCCAAGCAACTAAGGATTGTTAATCATGATAAGTATGATGATTTTGGCACAAGTATAATGTTCTTTGAAATCCCTGAGCTGTCATGCTGTTGACGTGTGACACAGGCTACCGCTTGCAAAGGCCATTCCATCTAAAATCCATCTGCACCCACTTTGAACCAAATGAGAGAGCCAGCCAAGCTAAGCATGAGGATAGATTTGTCGATTACCCACTCCACCTACCCCTACCCCTCGCTCTCTCTCTCACTCTACACCCACTGAATCCCTGATCTGCCTCCCGCTTGTTCGATTACAGTGCAGGGAGATGCGGAGAACAGGGCTCACCTCTTTCCAGCAGGCTACTGTTGTAAATGTGCCTGAAAACAGCAAGCTATCTTTATCAGATTATCTGAGAAAGGGGCTCCTATCTGCCTCTGATTTACACAGATCAATTTTCCATTAAAAATGAATGTTGCTTCAGAAGTTTAACGGCTAGAGAGGGAGGAATACCGTGATGTCTGCTGTCCTGGCAGTTTGCCGTGTTGAACGGGGGCCTCATCAATTGGAGTATTCGAGAGCAGCTTGCAGAAAATAGGAAGGCATAAATGAAAGCAAATTACTTAATACCGCTGTTAGACATATCACTTAGGTGGCTGTAGTTTACAAGAAGACAAAACACCTCATGTGACTACTGTGAGTGTGTGCTTGAATCATGGTACTAAAAGGAGAATGGATTAATTTTAAGCTTCATTCACATTTAAAACATCAGTCCCTAAACCTCTGTGGCCATTTATTTATATGACAGATACTCACTCTGCACAAGGAAACTACTTAGTACTCAATGCTGAGTTGTCATTTAACTTTATCAAGGGCCACGTTTTGTACTTAGAAGTATATTTTTTATGAAATGAAGTCTCGAGGACAAATAGCACTTTGCCTCGCCAACATATTTGTTGTTTGATCTTGAAACCCATTTCCTTGCAGAATTCTACAGTTTATTGATCAAGCTAAATAAAGCTCAGTATGGTTGCTCGGTTGTTTTAGTATAATATGCTGTATTGGTTGAATTATTCAGGATTTGAATTAATTTTAAAACAACGATAACAATAACAATAATACATTACAATATAATTTATTATTAGTGTTATTATTATTGATTTTATGTTGTGACTTTAGCAACACTTTTTGAAATGTATTCTGATGTTCCTTAATCCTCACTGGTATTCTGAATTTTACATAATTAAATTGTATCAGTTGGTAGCACAGACACAGACTATGCTTTAAGCTTTTTGAAACTGAATCTCAGATCATTGACCTTCGGGAATTATATACTGGAAATAAAGAGAAAGAGAGAGAGAATATCAAAAGCCATGTAAATAATCTAACGAGAGTGAGAAATGTAGTCAAGAATAAGTTGTTGGAATGGTGAAGATAAAATGGTGACATTCCCAGAGCTGCCAGACAAAAATAAATCTCACCATAGCTGGATCATTAATTGTCAAATAGAAATTTTGTATGATAACAGATATAATGATCAAAGAATACATTGTTGAAAATGATGTTTTGCTTTGGAAACCACCTTATGCTACAATAAATTCCTGTAAACTGAAAAAAAAAATGCTTTTGTCTCACACCTTTCAAAGGACACAGAGATGGAAAGTTTTTTTTTCTTCTGTTTTTGCAGTTTCACCTGACCTCTATCCAAACCTTCTCACACATTTTCACACTTACATTTGGCTGGAAATAGTTGCTATTATTTTGAAAGGATAGTACATCTGTGAAATGGAGGTTGTGTTCTATTGGACATATTTTGCACTGGGAAGATCTGGCCTTGTGTGCATATTTCAAATGTCACTCTTGCCTGTTCCCTGTATTCTGACACCCTACTGTTCTTCACCCACTGTAGCACACCACTGAGACTGATAGCTTGGATTTTTTTAATTTATAAAGCCAATTACAGAAAAACCTTTCAAATGTTTACTAATTAAAACGGTACTCAACCCAAGCATACACTTCAAATGCCCCCTTTGAATGCTGCCACCATTCAGTATTGCTTCCCCAACAAGTTCCTTTTGATAGCTTTTGCTAATTCCTTTGTTGTTTTTGAATATTTTACTACTAAAGAAGTACACTTTTTTGGGATAGAGGTTAATTTAACCCTAAGGGATTATATTGCATAGATAGATCGTACGAATCGCACGCGTGGTGGTTTACCCATTCCAGGTTGAAAGTACATGAAATAACCAAGAAGTAGTCACTAGATTAGTTTGACATGAGGAGAAAATGCCGCACCGAAGCGTCTATGGTGACTTCGTTTGTTAATTCATGAGCGTTAAGCAGAGCTGCAATAATCGAATGAAGTCCACTGCATTCTAGTGAACAGATTTCCAATCGCTAAGTCAGCACAGTCACGCTGCAGCTGCTTTAGACAAGTCCAGTTTCTAACAGAAACAGAACAGCATTCTAGAGATGAGAGCCAGGACTGATCACAGACCACACTGGAGGGTACTAGCTGAACATAAGCTTTTTTATGTCGTTTTGAGATGCAAAAACGGACTCACATTTGATGAAGGATAGATATTGTCGAGGATCTAATTAATGTGGTGATTTAGCAAAATTTCGACACAGGATATCTTACAGTCAGCAGCCTGACAGTTTAGAGAAGTTGACAAGGTCATAGTGCTGTGTGGAACGTTCCTTTCAAGGCGCAGTCGCGAGGTAAGACTCAAGCAGCTGAACCACGGCGTTGCCGATTGCGGGACAAGAGCCAGTATATTCAGAGATAAGAAGGACTTTGTTGGGTTGTCTAGGAGTTTAGGCAATGCCTCTATTTTGGTTCTTGCATTGAGTTGAAAATGGGGGCGGAGTAACAAATGATGACACCGCCGGCACTTGAGGCGTGCCAGCCAAACTAGAATTGGGGTCAAGATTAACTGTGATGGTGGGGGATAATGCGCGGATTGAGACCTCCAATTACAAAGTGGGATCTGAGTTGTGACGGGTTTTGGACTTAAGATGAGATCTGGGTTTAAGCCTTAAAACAAATATAGTAAATAGCGTGTCATGACAACATCTGGTTAATAATTTTTTCTTTAGTAAACACTTTCTACTAATAACTTTAATTTATAAACTCCATTAACACAACACCTTATCTAATGCAATAAAGATCAATTAGTTAATTATATATTGACATATCTAGAAATTAGTAATGTTTTTGTTAAATGTTTACTAATTAAACTTACTAAAAATACCTAATTTATTCACATTATAATTATTTAGGTGTTAATTTCAACCGCTTACAAATTGTCAGTAAACTTTTCAGTTCGATAATGATCTCCCAACACTGGTCTTTTGTTTGTTGTTTTAGACCTCATATTACACATTTTAAACAAATAATCTATTTTTATTTGGTCATGTTTTTTTTTTTTTTTTTTTTTTTTTGCATTACCCATGCTAAACTACTCATCCATTTGGAAATGTTTATAAATTTTTACTAATCACTTAATACCTTTATGATCAGTCATCTCCATGGTCCCCCCCCCCCCCAAACGTGTCCAGAAAGACCTGAACTTTACCCCATTCACACCCAACTTTAATGTTTTTTTGCAGTATTCAATTCTAAAGTTCACGCACACACAGCGCAACTTGTTGAAGTGATTCGTAAACATTAGCACTAACGATTGCAATGATTACTAATCAGTTTGGTGTAAGGTTGTGACATGGTCATTTGAGGGAGATTTTATGGCCTACTGTAAAAGGGTTTGAGTAAATGTAGTTTGTGTACTTGTGTACCTTTATTACACACTGCTCTGTCCCACTCTCTGATAATCCTGGCTGACCAGGTTCCTTATTTTATGGAATGACCCCGCCCTCAGATAAATAGGCGATGGGCTCTGATTGGTTAAACCAGCCCAGTTGTGTGTGAATTGGCTAAACTGCCTCTAGCGCACGTTTCTAAACATTTGCCCCTCACCCAGTCCATCGGCTGTGCTGCCATTGTATTGTTAACAAAGGCGTCCGAAGATCGATTATCAGCGTTTGTGTAGCTCAGATTGAGAAGCAGATGGTACCCATACTGAAGAGGATCAAGCAAAAACCTGTGGCAAGCAATGGCGTGTTACAAGAGACAGCGCAATATGCTAATGTGATAAATATACTAAATTATGTGTGGTATGATCTCATACAATTTGTAGAGTAACACTATGCTAAGAATAGTAAACATATTAAAGGATATCTAACTTAGGAAAACCAATAGGCTCATGGTAGTTCTTTAAATCTACCTGTGTTAATCCTGATTAAAAGCTTTAATACCGTACAGCAAACGTGCATGCATGTCCATGTTTAACGCTTCTCAATACTAATGTAAAAATAATATAATTTGTGTCACATTGCCTGTGAGCTGAGCTAATGAAGTGGGGGAAGAGAGAGAGAGAGAGTGAGATATGCAGCGCAGGGGGACGTGTGGACCGGTAACAACTGATACAAATTGGATTTTGGAAACGTTGTTGAATCCATTAGAATCATTAGAAGACAGATTCGCGATTCATATATGAACAGTTTTTTAACATGCGCCTTCTAGTTTATTCTGTTCTACCCCCCAGAAATTCTGAAGTTGTACGGCTCCTTAACCCTCTTTCCTCACAGAAAAAAGCAACCACAGCATGGGCCTCAACCCACCCATTTGCACCCTTTCTCGCCAGTCGGCTGGCGTCCCCTTCATCGGGGGGTGTTCCTTGATGATGTCACGAACCTGGGAAGTAAACTCCATGTAGCTGCCCTACCATCTATGTTTGTAGGGCATTAAGCTAGCAATTTACGGTATATAAAGATGACGATACTCTCCGTTGGCATTGAACTTTTGCCAGCTTCAATAACATTTGCAGATATTTGTGTTTTATGCTCAAAACAGCAACATTGACACCCGAACTAACATTAAAAAACTGAAATCGTGCAATGTAACCACCCCTTAGAATGAAAATACTTTGTTCATATTATCAACCAGATAAGATAAACAGATTGAACCGTTCTAGCAATGTAGGCCGGTAACGTTGTACATAGTCAGTCGACCAAAGTGAAATTGTGTGAGTCATCACTGTACCACCAATGTGCGATCAGCCAGGGAACTTAAAAGTGACCGAATTCGTGCACACAATATACTGATTCACGAGCTCGGGAGCTAGGGAGCGGATTGAGCAAACCCCATGACTGTTGCTACAATTTTCGCTGAATCATGTGACATACATTTTATAATATTTGCACAAGCAATATGACAGTACTGTATACCTAAATAGAACATGGGGAAGATTTCACTTGCCGTAGTCTCCTGCCTCATCTCTCAGTGTGTGTTGATTATCTCTGCTCTTTGGATCATCTTATTTGAGGGCCAGAAAAATTGGCGATTGATTACCCAATTGAACCTGACCACAAAACCAGCCCACTGTTTGAAAGCGGAGAGACCTGCATCCTGTTACCATTGATCGACCACCCCATCTAGTCTAGATAAACAAGGTACTCTGCAATGTTGTGTGGAGCCTCTTAGGGAACTGGCCAGAGCTGAAGACTTACTTAGGATTTACAACCTGTCTTCTGAGTCTACAGATATCCTCTTCCTTCCACCAGGAATACTGTTCTGGCATAAAAATGCTCATGGCTATAAATCACTTTTAGGGTAGGTGAGCTAAATCAAGTTCCTATGAAAAGTACAACATCTGTTCGACAAGATGGGAAGAGCTGATGGCTTTTCGCTAATGCAAGAGGAATTGTTCTGTCAAAATTAGAGCAACATCTAAGTTGACTAAACAAAAATCAATGCATTGACTGATGAACAGGAACGTTGGCATTTACCAAAATAGCACTTGATTTTCACAGACCTTCAAGGTTCCTGTTTTTTTCCCCCTAATTATATAAGGGAATTAAGTTTCTGTACACACTGCTGAGTCTGCATTGCCCCATAATTACCTTCTTTCATTAACTCAACATCGAGAAAGACAGTTTTACTGGACCACATATAAATACATAAATGCACAGCATGCGAACCTAAGGTCTGCTTCTGACCGAACCAAGTACACAGTTCACTCGAGAAAAGCAAAGTGGGCTGTATACTAGTGTATAAATTCCCCTTATTGAGCATGATCACCGGGTTACATTAAGGAAGGGTATTCCCTTTCTTCCGCAGTGGGCGCTGGGCGGTGGGTGCATTTGAAAATGCTGACAGCTTCCCAGCTGAATTTATAGCTGTAAAATTCACCGCTCATATTTTCCGTCAATGCTGCCAGTTGAGTAGGGGTTTCTTGTTTGGTCACAAGTTTTTCCCTTTCTTTCAGCTGTCAGCCCCTGATTGAACAATACCATTGAGAATGGCAGGCAGTGGCTTTGGAGGGAGTCAAAAATGGGGGATCCAAAACAGTGCTTGATTGATTGACTTGAATTATGGATCAAAGCCTTTAAGGGCAGAAAAAAAGAAGAAGAAGAAAATATTTAATTTTAGTTTAAAATTTCCCAGTTACTGATGTATCCAGCTAAATGACTAAACTTTTCTATGTGTCGACCATAGCACGAGTATCCTACATCTGTAAAATACAACATTCATGTTGCAGATTCTTTAAATGTCGTTATGTAACGGTTTTAAATCATATTAGTTAAATTCATGCATAAATTGGGGAAAACTCGCCATTGGCTGTTTTATAACTCGCATTTGCGCATATGATATTGAGGGCGGAGCTATGTCATAAGCAGAAGAGTCTCATATCGCCCTGCTGTTAAGTTGCATCAATGATTGCTCCATCTTAAAAACTAAGTTTGGATTGTTTTCAAGTTTAAACTTTAAACTACACATAAATTTGCATATTTTGTCTGTCAGTTCCTAGTTGTGTTAGTCGAGTCAAATATGTGTCATTTCCCACATAGCAATTTTTTTTTGGCCCAGCTATGGTCCACATAAAAACCCTTTTTCCTTGTCCAGGACTCAGCCAATTAATAGCCCATAAGTGGCCCTGCACTGGGCCTGATTAGGGTTTTAGCATTTGTACCAATTCTCAGCCTTCAGTAAATCCCAGAAGTCCCAAAAGCGAGCAACACCTGTGCCTTATATAGCCCAGACCCAATAAAAAGTCTTAATATTTGATATTATTGCATTTGTATTGCTTTTACAGTAATTGCCATTAATTGTGAATGTGTTGATCATGTAACACAAATTATACCATAAAGTACATTTAACTGATAGAAAATCCTTGTAACTGAACAACAAAACAATATTGCAGTTAAAATTGTATTGCATCGATACCAAATAATACAATAACCGCCTATTAATCCAACAAGCCTTTTCTCATCTGCAACAAACTCCCAAAACATTTTCTTGTACCCTTAGTTCAATTATTTTGACCACTTCCTATTCCGTGCAGCATAATTGCCCTTGTTCTGCAGCTTGCATTAGAGCTACTCTTCTGCATCAAGCGACAGAATACAATTTACTAGACAGTTACCTCGGTCACGACTTTTACTCAAAACTTACTTTAAACCAACGTCACGTTGTTATTGTATAAACGCTCCTTTTGCAATCTCATGTGGATTTAGTATTGAATATTCCTATTATAGCTGTTATATCAAGGCCAAATTAAGCATTTCCAGATGTACACATTCTTTATTGTTATGAAAATACCCCAAATCTCAAGAAAATCACATACAAACCATTTACTATCGTAATCACGTGTTTCTCTGCGTTTGTTGTAGTCAGATCTGAACGCAGAAGAGTAAAGGAGGTGCATGGCAGGATGAGATGGGGTGGGATATGATGCATGTTTATGATTGACAGTCGACGGGTGAATGAGGTTACTCTGAGTCAGAGTGTGTGCACGGAAGAGTAAACACACAGAGACAGCCCAGGGAGCTGCTAAGTACCATCAGATTCTGTAAATTGGTCGGAAAATAAATATAAATTATTATTCTGTCTGAAGAAATATGAATTAAAATGCGTAAATATTTCTATATATCTCCATGTATATGCATCTTTGGACTATAAGCCCTTATTGATGCTGTTCAGTGAAGCTATGTGAACACAAATAAATCGCTGCAGACGTGACTGAATATGAATGCGTGGTGAATTTCTATTCCAAATATGACACATATTGATTTATTTATTTTGCATTCCTGACATAAATTACTAAATTACTGTCACTGCAACAATGTTTTATCAAAACAGTAGTCAAATATTGGAAGCTAGAGTCTTTAATATTACTACTGATCCACAGTTTGTCCAGATCAAGTAAAAGTGTGATGTTTGAACATGCTGTTTAAAGTGAAATGACAATAAAATGGGCCGTCGCAGATCTTTGACAGTTAAGGTGATCATTAATATCTAGACTGTCGATCTCATGGAAGCTGATGGTATAACCCCTTCCCAAAAGAAGATCAGAACTTTCCTGGGTATTATTTTATATTATCAGCATTTTCATTCAGGACTGTTCTGCTAAGGTGAAACCTATGTTCAGCGTCTCCTAACAGATCGGTCACAGAATAAAGATTAGAGGAAGTCTGGTCGAATGAGGAAGCCACTCAGTGTTGTGAAGCTTCTCGCCTGAGGATTGGACTAGTGAGTGCCAAACCGCTTTCAACATTATAAAGCAAGAGCTTCTGCACAGTGTGACCCTGGCTCACCCAGATTTCAGTCATTCCTTTATTCTCTCTGTTTGATGCTTCATTTGATGGCATAGGAACTGTGTTATCTCAGGTGCACCCTGATGAGAAAATTGCACGCCCGGTTGCTTTCATAAGCAAACACTCTCCAAATCTCAGATGAATTACCAAGCATATACAATCCTGGCCAAAAGTTTTGGCATTGACATAACTTTTTGCGTTTTGCCAAAGTTTGGCTGCTTTAGTATTTGTAGATTATTTTTTTCCACTTGTTTTAATGGTATACTGAACTAAATACAATGATAAGCATACAGTATCATACGTCTTTAAAGGCTTTTATTGTGATGTTTGAACATGCTGTTATATTATATATATATATGAAGAGTTTGGTTCCAAAACGCTATAAATCCAATATGTTTAAATTGAGAAAAAAGGCATTTTCTTTCCCAAAAGAATGTTTGTATGAAAACTGTTATTTATTTTCTGTTTCAAACTGTAATATATCATTATGAGTTTGTAATAACATAAAAAAATCAAATCCATATTTTTGATTTTAAACATTTATTAAACAAAGACATTTTTTTTTCTCCCAAAATGCAATATATCCATAACGAGTTTTTTCCCAAAATTCTACAAATCCATTTCATCAACCAAAAACTCACTTTCTGTATGAAATGAGCAAAGACATAACAATAAATAACAGGAAGAAAGGTGTCTATACATATGACAAAACCCCAAAACTTGAACAACATTCACTTATGGTGAACCTGCTAATTCTATCTAAAGCTAACAGAGATGTGTTAAAAATGTAAAAGATTGGATTGTTAATAATTTTCTCTATTAAATTCAGATCAGGAACAGAGATATTGCTAATTGGGCCAGAAAGCATATTACAGAATCTGCATAGATTGTACCGTTTGCCATTAGACGGTCTTCATTGCTTCCTCTGCATCAAAAAATCTGGGTGTTATATTAGACAGTAACGGCGTCTTTTGAAAAACATATTTCCATGTTACAAAAACAGCAAAACCTTCCATCTTAGAAACATTGCCAAACTACAGAAACATATTTGCCTGTTTCCAGCAATACATG
>NC_056609.1:1155625-1155698 GCF_018340385.1 Cyprinus carpio
GGTGAAACTGCTAAATTATCTAAGCTAACAGAATGTGTTAAAAATGTAAAAGATTGGATGACCAATAATTTTC
>NC_056609.1:1156548-1222303 GCF_018340385.1 Cyprinus carpio
GCACAGTTGCTGCGGATTTGTCGGCTGCACATCTATGATGCAAATCTCCCTTTCCACCACATCCAAAAGCTGCTCTATTGGATTGAGATCTGGTGACTGTGGAGGCCATTTGAGTAAAAGTGGACTCATTTTCATGTTCAAGAAACCAGTCTGAGATGATTTGAGCTTTGTGACATGGTACATTATCCTGCTGGAAGTAGCCATCAGAAGATGGGTACACTGTAGTCATAAAAGGATGGACATGGTCAAAGCAACAATACCTCCAGAAAGACTGTGGCATTTAAAATGATGCTCAATTGGTACTAAGGGGCCCAAAGTGTGCCAAGAAAATATCCCCATCAATTAGCCATGTCCTCACCACCAGCAGCCTGGAAATCAGGCTCTGACAAAGGGGTGATGGATCCATACATGTTCTGGGCTCACCCTGACTCAACATCTCGAATATCGCAGCAGAAATCGAGACTTATCAGACCAGGCAACTTTTTTTTCCAATCTTCTATTGTCCAATTTTGGTGAGCCTGTGCGAATTGTAGTCTCCATTTCCTGATGGTTGTGCGTGAAATCCAGTAGAATCAGGCAGTTTTTGAAATACTTCAGACCAGCGCCCTCTGGCACCCAACAACCATTCCATGTTAAAGTCACTAAATCCCCTTCTTCCCATTTCTGATGCTCGGTTTGACTTCAGCAAGTCCCTCAACCACACTAGGATGCCTAAATCTTGAGGTTGCTTCATTGTATTGGCTGATTAGCAATTGTTACCAAGCAATTGAAAGGTTTACCTATAAAGAGGCCATGAATATATATTATATATATATATTATATCTATATATATATATATATATATATTTTATATCAGTGTTGATCCTTGTTCTTCAGAACCTTTGCAATTTACTCTGGCATTCTGGATATTATCTTCTGGGCCAAATCCTGACGGATGGCGATCCATTCTTGCCTTATAGTTTTCTCAGAGTTGATCACAATTTGTGGGCTTCTGCTTGTCCACCGTCGTCTTGGCTGAGACTGACCCATGTTCTCTTCGAGACACTTCAGCACTCATTGCTTTGTGACAGGTGCTCCATCATGCCTGGAAAATGCATCGTCTCACCCAAATGCTCCTGATCATTGGATAAGTCCGCTCTTGCAGACGTTTTGATACCATTCTTTATTCGGGCTTATTTTTGGGCATAATTTAAGAGTGCCCCTCCCGTGGTTGAAGCTCCAACCCCAGATGGAAGGTCCCAAGATACTTTCACTGTTGGCCACGTCACAGGACTCTATGGTAGCGTTCACCTTTTCTTGCTCCAAAAATCGATTCCAGATGTCCCAAACATTTCCGAAGGGAGCTTCTCAGAAACATATTGCCCAATCTTCCTGCTGTCCATCCATTTACTTCCTGCCGGACTTTAGTCAGGTTCACTTGATACTATTTTTTACTTGCGAAGCAGACCTGTGACTTCGATAGAGCCGGCCCCATTCTAGCCACTCGACAATCCCAGTGCTATTGTCCAAAAGTCTTTGCCTCACTGTGTGCATGCATTTCTCTGTGCTGGGAAGTTGGGCTGGTCATTCAGACTTGTCTTCGCTGCTGTCATAGGTGGAAAGCAGCGCCTGTCGTTTCTAGAGGGGGTGTGACTTCGTGTCTTCTGAGCTGGTGCAGGAAGGGCACCTGCTAGTCCGTACTCAGCTAAAAGCAGCTTGTCCAGGCTGATGAGAATGCCCTACTCAAAGCTACTTTCCGTACCCTCTAAAAACCAAGTTAAGCACCTGCATAGTGTTAATTGTTTATTTTGTTATTTGTTTATTGCTGTTTTAATTTTTTTGTTTTTCTTTTATTATCAGGGGCGGTGATCTGCTGTGTACACAATGACAGTATTGACACTCTTCAGTCATCAGTTTTGCATCGATACGATTACGAACTCTCAATAAACATCATAAAAGATAACCCCTTTTCTTACATCGTTATCATGCCATACTGAATAGGGACAACGGTTCCTAATAGAAACAATATTGCAACATGAGCAAACACTAAAAAAAATATGTCATTTGCAGATGTAACAAAAGCAGATGTCAAATGTAAGAATGTCTATCAGATTGGGTTGTTACACAAGCAATGCTTTTTTCCAGATGGAAGTGATCTTAAGTCAACAGACATTTTCATGGCAAAGACATACTGTTGTGCTATCTCTGGGGAAAGCATAGGTACAAACCAAACAGAAACTTACTATACAGTGGGGACAAAGATAAACTTTAGTTTTTTAGAACACTATTTGGATTAAAGGAGAATCTGTTGCAGGGGAGTCATTTTGGCATGTAAATAATGTCCACCCATGATTAAATAAATAAAATCCATATTGATTTTCAAGCATTTAACAATACCATAAAGTTTATCATTGACTTGTAAAGTAACAACAAACCCACAAAAACACTGCACAAAATTATTGAAATCACATTCAATTTATATTCAAATTAAAATGAATATATAATCCCCCATGGCCTCTTAGGACTCTGTAGTAAGGGTGGGACGTTTTTAGTAGATCTGTTGGGATTACGTTATTGATCTAACTCTTCTTTGTTTTTTTAATGGTGTCATAAATGCACTTTTGAATTTTAACAAACCCATACACCGAGGGCCCAAAAAGCAAAAATCATCTCTATCTGATTTTTGTTTTCTTTTGAATTGCAATCACAATCAAGGATTACATTATTATTCCAAACAATAGTAATGTTGTAATTTTTTTTCCCCTCTAAAAACAAAATATTTTTTGTTGTCAACACTTTGACTCACCATGGACTGGAAATATTTAAGAACTGAGCGTCAACAAATGCTTTTAACAGGCTAAATATAGATGATTGTTTGATGTAAAGAGTGTTAAAAAAACGTTGCACCATTCATGGCAGGAGTTGTTGTCTCACTGGGCCCATAATCAAAAAAAAGGACATGGCCAGTGGGTCACACCAACAACCACCCAACCACACCATTTGATATATTATATTAATATATATATATTTAATATATATATAAATATATTATATATATATTCATCTATATAATTTATCATAATACGACGGTAACTATACATTTGATATTTAACACTAATATCTGTAGATATTATTTTCCTATCCTAAAAAAATTATTCTTGAGATTTGGCATTCAGAGGCGTCCATAACAAACCCAGTAAAAAATAAATGTTTCTATTGCTATCCAAAAATTTCACAACAGGTGGGGACTTTGGCCCACATGAGGAGGGGAAGAAGCATTTTTGATTTAGTAAAAACTAGGTCAAAAACCCTGTTTACTGTTTTTGGAAAAAATAATTGAATAGTTTTCTTATTGCGCCAGTTCGACGTCAATTGCTGTTGTTTTTCCTTTTTCCTTTTCTGTTCTGTATTTTTTTCCTCTCACTCTCTTCCCATTTAAACACACTGGTCTGGATAGGAAAAAAACAAGACCTTAGTGTTTAGGGAGAAGCATGTCAACAGCAGGGTTGCCAGATCACCAAAAGCAGGAGCAGGGTTCTGCGACAGAGGCCTGGATTCAAGCCATTGTCTTGTGTTCGCAGCGACATTATGTGAGAGAAACCTCATAGCCAAAAGACACAGTATGTTTGCAGACCTGTTTGGGACACAACTCTGTAAAATGGACTAACTTCATCTGCCACAGTGTATTTTGGCATGTTAGCCAGAACGTGATAGACGGAAGGAAGAAGCAAATAAAATGGAGCACACATACAATCAGTATGTCCATAAATCTAAGGCTGTGATTTCAAAAAACACATATTTGCGCGCCCGTCAGCTACCCCACTGACACCTATGTTAGCTGATGTAAATTCGTACACTGTTATGGTTAACTTGGTTCACGCAGGAATTTGGCTACTTTCATGGCGGTGCCTGGAAGCCAAAATTTTATGATGTACTAGCTCCAGCGTTTCAGGACCTGCAGTAACCTCTCTCTGAACATATCTGCATATATCATGACAATATTGTATAGCCCTGTCTTAAAATACAACACTATTTGCAAGAAATGAAATCCTGTTTGAGCCCTTTATTGGATTGTGGATTACTGTTTCACAGCATTCATTGAACAGATGTGGAATTTAATAGTACATTATAAATTAACATTACAGGATTAGAATAGCATTTCAGGAAAAACGTCCAAGTGTTCGTTCTATACCTAGGCACTGCATTATTTATTTATGTCTTTATTCGTTCCTGCGGTCGTCGTTCGTTAGTTCATTTAACTTATTTACATTTTATTGGTTGTTGTCATTTTGTATCTATTCATTTTTAAATATTCAAGACAAGCAATACCTGTCGACGTCGTTAGAGCGCAGTCATATGCGTGTCATCACTATGACTACACTCTCTAATAGTTTTTTAGTTCAAGAGGGTCCCACATCGTTGTCAAATTATGCGTGAGATTGGTCCCACAAAGGACGTCAGAGGTGATACCTTGGTTAATATTGTGACCGGGCTTGCTGATGAGGTTACGACATATTTTTCACAATCTTACCATCTGCAACATTGTAAGTGGCATATTTTTCATTTTGATCCCTATATTATATGATGTATCCTACATAACAAGTTTTGTTTCTCATTTAATGCAAGAAGAAATTACTTTCGGCTACACTCAATTTTTTATCTGTACTCTGATTTTGGGATGTCAGTGTGACTCAAATTTGTCGCCACTCCACTATCTCACCCTTCTCATTTCTTTCAGATGCCGTTTATCATGACCGTTCTTACGATTTTAATCAATATCATTGCTTGTACAACCTTCACTAATCATTGTACTTTGATATAACACAAACTGCGCAGTTCAAGCTGCTTACTTTGTCTATCACAAGAAGAAAAAATGCCTGGATGTTACTTTAGTTTATAAAGCCATCTTGGGATGTTGCCTCTACATCTTATTCTCTGATGCAACGGAAAAATTATGAGAACTATTCTCGTCCTCAAAATTGTTATACTATATCTGTTCCTTTGGTTGAACTGAACTGGGGGAAGAAGGGTCCTTATGTAGCGCAGCCCCTCCTATCTGTCCCCAGTGCTGGACATCTTCCTCTTAGTATCTCCCACGCCACCGTTTATGTATATTTTGAGCACACCCGTATTATCCACATCACTTTCCCTACACTTCCTTGTGTAGGTGCCATCACTATGATAATTGTAGAATTGAAAACTCTATATAATTTGAACTATCATTACACATTTCCAGTATCTAATTTTGCACCATCGCAGTACCTATTGTCGTTGGCCCCTGATCTCTAACTCTATGTACCTGCATCTACTCTGATGCTTATGATTGTTCCCGCCTTCGGCTCTTGTGTACTATTTGTCCTCTTCTCATGCTTGCAGCCATCGCTCCAGGAGCATCCTTTTACTGACGGTGCTCACTTCGCCCCACCCCTCCCATCTCCAACAAAATACACCCTGCCCTGAAACAATCTATATCGCACTAATCCGCCACACACACTTGACTCCGGTAATGGTAACGATTGCCATATCTTGGTAGCAGTACAACCCAACCCACTTTATTCAGGATCACACAGTGGTCATTTGGGGCACACAACATAAACAAACGTACACATTCAGGAAATTAATACTTAACTTGCTTATTCCTTCACTATACAATAAGTACATACTTGCTGACTCGCTACAGCCAGCCGCCACTACTCAAGTACTCACGCATCAAAATTGGTGTGATGCATCACACTTCTTGTGTCTCTCTCGTACTCACAAACGCTGTGCTCCGCCTGTGATGCTCTGTCCTAAATATATGCTGTCGATAAGTATACTGACATATTTCGCATTATATATATATACCATACTCGTATATCATACTGGATTATACTGCACACCAACAGCAGAAGCCACTCTGTCATAGCAAAATGCCTAAATGTGTTTAAGGTTGACAGAGGTACAAAAAGGTGTCCCTTATTGAAAAAATCCAAACTCCATGGTACCGCTGAGGGACACACTCTGTTGCACAAATGTCTTTGATTACAGTACTGCGGTGAATTTCCTGCTAGACTCCTGCAATCCAGTCAGTGGTGTGAGGTTGGATTTGCACCCGGAGATGGACATGGCTGCCCTTACCCTACACCTGTCCGCCTCCGGGAGCCACGGGCCACAATGCAGCACAATGTGACCGGTAGCTACAACAGTTTTCCTGCTTGTGCTCGTACAACAGCGAACACAGACAACCGTACCTCATTTACATGCCAGAACTACGCATTTTCACTGGTCACTATATACACTTGCTTAATACTCAACATGCCTATCCACGGGTTTCTCGCTTGTTCCTTTTGCCGTAAGTGTAGGGGGAACTCAATGTCGAAGCAGTTTAGTCACAACACTAGTAGCTTCGTACTAACACTCAACAATACTGACGTTTGCCGATTGTATGTTTCGTTACTCAGTTCCATTCATCGCGTATAGAGTTTCCACATCTTACCTGGCTTGTTGATAATTTACACCCATCAACCAGCTCTTGTTTTCGGATCATGTCTGTATTGCAACCTCATCCCAGTCCAACTCCTCTACACAAACGTCACATATATATGCTCTATGCTTCATTGATGCTTGAGTCCGATTATTTAACTTGCAATTGAGATTTAGGATCAGTAACTCAACACCAGCCAGGAAACTCCTCCTCCCGTACCCGGGTGCCCTCCGAAAATTTTAATGAATGGCTAAGGGTCACCAGGGCGCTGCAAACTGTTTTTAATGGATCGCAAACACAAATGATTGTAAGTTGCAACACACCATAGACATTTTATTGCAATCATGGGCTGGAAGGGGATCTGTTTGGAATTCCCCCCCCCCAGTGTAATGCTAATTTTGGTACAGATGTGACTACCAGTCCTACCCATACTTACAAGTAATATTTTCCACATAATTTGAAGCACGGTTTAAATATAGTGACAATATATTTGTTGAAAATATATTCTAAAAAAAAATGCTATAGGTTTGCTGTGTGTGTGTGTGTTTACATAGGCATTTTTGTGAAATTATCTCATGCCTCCATACTTTACTCAATGTTTTTTTGCAAGCAGCAATGGCATTTGGGTGGTTCTCTGCACTGTTTACCATTTTTAAAGCTGGTCCATATGAGAACATTAACTTTATTTTATTTGTACACGTTATTTATATTTATTTTATTTTATTTTAATTTTATTTTAATTTATTATGTTATTTTAGTTTTAAGATGTTATATTCTCATTCAGTTTAGGCCGACTATCAACTTACACATATGTTATCAACTATGCTAATCAAGGTTCAGTACAAGTTTCTAATTTGATGTACTATTTATTTAAACGATGTGTTGTACCACTTTCCATGCCATTGATGAGGCTGGTTGCGTGCGCGGTTGAAATCACTGGAGGCGCATCTTAATACAGGAGTGGACGGCGACCTCCTGCCGCCCAGCGGGGGTCAACTACCATCACCCTGCGAAAAGGGATTAGCCAAATTCGCTGACAATATAGCCAATCAACCCTTCTCCCCTCTGTTCCTGTCCCCTGTGGTGTTACCGGCTTTCATGTACTGTTATAGAACACCAACTAATACATATTTACACCAAAAATATTGCATCACAACTTTTGACACTGCCCTTACATGTATTGACACGCTTCTCTGGAATCTTTAAATGGTTCAAGGTCATCGAATAAGTCTGTTAGCATTCATCCAACCGTGAGCTAAACTAAACGAGGCTAACATATAAGAGGTAGCCTATGCGATAGATTTGAGCTCTTATGTATCAAAGTTTTGAGATGTCTTTTATTATTAGTATTTTACTTGGTTATAGCTTTTGTAAACGTTTTTGCTGATCAATTTGTTAGATTGAATTTGAAATACCAGCTAATTTAACCTAATTATGCACTTGTACTGGTATCCCACTTAACTTTACATGGACTGAAACTATTCCAAACATGTTTTTCTTGTCTTTCTTATAGACAAAAATTGATAAAAAAAAAAATGTACTGGTGGTTTAAGGAGTGTCGGAAATAAACACGACCGATTTTCATGGGAGCTGCTCTATATAGCCAGTATCTATTCGGATGGCTTCGCTATTCTGCATTTCAACCTATGCTGTAGTCTTCTCTTCTAATAAATCTGACATTGTATGACCTATATGTTGGTTAACGACACTAGTTGACAACCATTCTTTGTTTCCTACTAGTATTTGATGCTAATGACCCGTATCAGCAGAGTTTGGACGCGGACCTCTTGTTGGATAGACCTTCTGCAGGCACTATGAACCACTCCTGACTTAGTACACCTCAAACCTCAGATAAAAACAAAAATAAAACAAAATAAACGCAAAAAAAAAAAAAATCTCATTATTCTTGTTTGAGTCCTTGTATAGTACCCCTTTACTATAGCCCCCCCAATTCCCCACATTTACAGCTGCATTGACGCGGACAACCACTCCAACAGAGAGGTACATCAGACTTCAACAATGAGACAAAGAGGATAATAAAAAGGGTGCTTTGAAATGAAAAATACTAATGGTAAGACGACCAGAAACAACAAACTGTGCCTCATTTCAAAGTGAAACTGTAATGGTCATCCGCCATGCCAGATCGCAATGGTGAAGGTGGGGAATAATAAGTAAGATTTTCTGAACTTTAAATGTAGTTTAAATTGGTGTTTTCACGTAGGACTTTGTTGGCTTTGTAGAAACCCGACACAAGCCTGAAAGGTGCTTAAAATCTATTTGCACTCTGCAAACTGTTCACCAAACTAAATGGCAGTCCTGGCAGCATTTCTGCATACTTCACCACCAAGATCAAAATGACGAAACTGATAACACGACTTCACCATTACATTTATAACAACCATTATTAATATTTACAATATCTTTCAGGGCTCGTTCGTGAAGACAGGAAAATGGAGATGAGAGTTGTGACAACCTGGACAGAAGTCAGCTCCAGATCCACCCCAACAAAAGACTTCTCACTCACAAGGATTGCTGGCGTCTAATAAGACTGCTGTGTGTTCTCTTCAGAGAGTTAGGTGCATCGCAGATATTGCCAGATTTTTTTTTTCTTATTTTTTTCTACTCCAAGCAATCTAAACTAACACATTTCACACTTGCGATACTACTCAAAGGGTGAACTCGCACTGACCCCAAACAGTATACCACTCAAATGTGTGGCAGTGTGAAATGACCATCAATGCTGTATGTACATTAAACTTGGGTTGCTAAAAGTACATCCTATTCAGAAGTGCCCCGAAGTGTGAATCCTGAATTTCCCCACAATTGTTGGACGCGCAGCATATTATCATAAAGTGCTATCTTGGTCATAGTATTATTTTCAGTGGGTAATTAAACTACATTAAGGACAGTCTCTTGCTCCCACCTACTGGCATTACATGCAACCTGCACTGTTTTTTTTTTTTTTTGAAATAAGGAAAAAAAAAAAAGATTTTTGCATATGATTTCAATTTATTATTGGAAGGGGGTTGGTTAAGGGCCTTGATTAGCTGAAGGCATCCAATGCTTGATTCGAGTTCAATAGGGGCGCATGGGATTAGTTGAGAAAATGGTGCATACAATATTAGATTTGCTGTATTTGGCTGAAGCAGTGAGTTTGGTGGTCGCCCATGTACTAGGGGGGGGGAATTTACCTCTAATACATAAAATAACGTAAGCTTGACCATCAAGTTCTTGTCGGGCTGAGAAGAAATTTTGATTGAACCTGGTACGCAGTGTAGCCTCACAGCACCGTTCTCCCTCTGACAGCACGCGCGAGAGATCGCCTTTCATCCTTCAAACAATCTTAACCCCAGTACTGTCTGTGAGACCAGGACCTTATACCTGCGTAATCAAATGGGCTTCATCACCCAATACAATAACACACCACATGGCCCGACCCCCCCCCATGCGTACACACTTATGTATGAGTCGTCCGCTCTACACTTATTGAGACATGAAAGGACCTCCTCCCATGGAGAGCCCCATTCATTGATCTGAGAATTTATTGAAGGTAGCAGTCTTAGCGGTTCTTAAGCAGTGATCATTTAGCATGTATCCTTCATTAATCTTTTAACCCCAGGTACTGTCACGAGACCAGACCTTTATGCCTGGTTGCACATGTGCTGTAAACAATACAATAACGCACCCCATGGAGAGCCAATGATAGATAACCTTATGATGTTCTTACAGGACGTCTGCATGGAGAGCCCATTCGATGATCTGATGTTGACCTAAGAGGAAGCTAATTATATGGGCCATTTGGTTCCTGCGTTTGTAAAACAAGAAGATAGCTGGCTACAGTTGATTGCAAAATACATTTGACTAAAGTTGATTAAAACCAATAATCTTTCACACTCTAAAAAATGCTGGGTTGTTTCAGCCCAACTTTATGGAATCAATATGGACTAACCCCACTCCATTGGGTTACATTTTTGTTAGTATTTTTAATCCAGAAGTTGGGTTAGTCCATATCTGACCAAAAGTTGGGTTGAACTCCAGATATTTTTTTTAGAGTGTAGTTAATGATCATTCTTAAATATTTAAATACAGTGTGTTGAATGCCTACTAGAGGTCTGCTCGAGGGGTCCCCAAAGGAGGGGGTTCCCCCCCACATATATTTTCAGGTCAGGTTCTGCACGGGATCATGTTCAATGGAATAGCTTCGGGTTCGGGTCATGCTTGGGTTTGTAGCTAAACTATGCAGTAGGCTACGCGTGGTTTCATAGACAAATGGACACTCCACCCCAAATATGTGCACACAGATATCAGAGATTATGCTTTCTTTCACACACAGCATGGATTACTTTTATTAGTTAAATAAATAACTTCGACATAGTCGTATCTACCCACAGTCATAGCGTTATATTTCTCATGGACGACAATGAATGCCTTTACCCTCTAAAATCACAGTTTTTTTCATTCCCTCTTGCCCTCTTTCGTCTTCTAACTCCTGAACAAATAAAATGATAGAATTAATTAATTCAAAGTACTCTTTAGATCACGATCTTACCTTCTACCGACTATGTATCTGATTTAAACAGGCTTAAACTAATGAGCCTTAACTGACAGAAATTACCATGTATTTGCATTTAACGTAACTGTGTCCGTACGAATGCTACTTAAACCACCCGCAAATGCACTGCAGAATTTATGTGACAGCTGCACTGATGTGTCAAAAACTTTCATACAACAGTCAATACACATGTTTTTTTCACATTGGCCTTTGTGAACTCCCGCTGAGCCTTAATGAATCTGCCTGCGGGACATGTATTTGTTAAGCTGCTGGCCGTTGCATCTGTCAAACCACAATCATAGCATTTAAAGCAATAAATACTGTAAATAATTGAGCTGTTCATTGTGGGAAATCTACCCCACCCAAAAGACTTTCGCCACGGTTCGTACCTACTAAGTTGCTGGCTATGACCTGCTATATGCCTACTGAGACTTGCATGTGTTTGGCACCATGTTACCCCCCCTTTGGATGCTTACAGAAGGCTAATCATCTTCCATTTATGTGCCGCAATTGAAAGTATCATAAGCATTCATAATTTTGTTGGTTCATGCTGAACCCTAGTCGTTGTTCATACACTCCAGTATGGTACTTAATTTATATGAATAAATTAAAAGTTCTAGCATCCCCCTTTACTGTACTAGGTTTTAAGGTACATTTATGCAGAGAGAGTTCCAGTATGTCCAGGGTCCAAATTTTGTTTGTATGTTATTTATTATGAAGAGGCCAAATTATAATCTCCATAAATGAAAACCTTACATTTACACGTGTGTGGTGTGGAGATTTATTTACATAAAGTTTGAGTAAAGGGAATCTTAGTCAATGGAAAACTTGATTAAGTTTTCTTTTTAATTGAATATTTTTAACTGCCTATGTTTAAACTATTTCCGCGCATTTATAGAAATCTAAACCATATTTACATATACTCAAATACTAAAAATTAATTCATATGGACATATATTGGAAATTAATAATATTGTACCCCTGCAGTTCCTCGGATGACCTAAAGTATACATGTAAAGTCAAAGATATTTACACTTGGTACAATACCATCTTGTGCAATATATACCCAAATATCTGCAACTACGTCTATTCTACAACTATTTATTACATATGAAAAAAATAGTAAATACGCTAGTATCTAAACTCAATATTATCGTAAACTATATTTTACACTATGTATTGTCCAAAATATATTTACTAAAATACGTTGCATCTAAAAAAGTATTATTTCTCATGCTACAATGTAATAGTTATCATCATGTTATAAACATTTATATAATGTTGACATCTAACTCTCTACTTTTGTTTATAAACCCTGCATTTACATAGTCTGAGTACTTGGAATATTTTTATATATAAAACCAACTAAATATGTAACTCCCGTCTACTATAAAATATATGTACATATAGTTTAATATATGTAGAAAAAATATGACAAAGCGCATCCCATAAATGACAATATTTTATATACTTATTTAAATATATATTGTGACTATATTCTATACATTTATTTTCCTCTATTTGAATTCTAAGATATTTAAATATATCAAAATACGTTTAGTAAAAATATATTTATTTCTTCATGTCGTACTGTGCTTCTCTATATGGGTGTTAATAACTTAAAGCATCTATCTCAGACAGCTACATATGATAATTGGTCTTCCAGCTGAATCAGCTTGATTGGAGTTCCTGACGTGCAGGCCACACATTTACTAACTCAACAGAAACCTTTTCAATACTCATTATGAATCTCTCTCAAGCATTCTACAATAGTTAGTAACTGGTCTTTGGACCAGATCATATTCCATTTGCAAAGGAATCTGGAATGGTTGAACTTCATTGGAGCGAGAGAATATTATTGCACTTACTCAGCTGACACCCTTCAGCGCTTTATTGCTGCTCACGATCTGGAGTGACGTCTGCAAATAGAGAGGCCAGCTTGTTTACGTAACAGCTGTTACATGGCCACTTCTATCACCGTCTCTGTTTGGAAACATAAAATTGTCACCTTGCCGGAGTTATTTGTTTATGTGGGTTCGTGTTTAGCCATTGCTTCTCTGTCGCGGAGAATTCTGGCAGATCACCATCAAGAGTGGTTTGTCATCTACATTGAGAAACTGTCATCTAAACAGAATAAACATATAGGTCACTTTTGCTCTGAACAACTGAAAACAGAACTGTTTTTTAAAAAGCGTTACTAAGCTTGAGATCTATTGCTCAGTCAGATCAGCTCACATAGCAACAAAAACACTCTCTGTCATAACTAGAAAAAAAGTGCAGTTTATCTTCTAAGCAATAAAAAACCCAATAACACAAGAAAAAAACCCTATGCCTCAATTGAATTTGAGTTAACAGTGCGCTATTATCGGAGCTACCTGCTGCCGGCCACTGGAAATGATCCTGTTTCAGTAGGAAAAAGAAGCATCTATGAATCAGGAGTTCTCAAAGTCATGCTGATTTTTACTCTCATTTAGCACGGGCTCATATCCACTTTTACTTTTTTAATGGCCGGGTCTCCACTGAGTATCAGGTTCGTGGATCTTGACAATAACGTGATTCCCCCGGATGTTAGCAATTGGCTGATGCTTAGAAAACCATTACCGCGATTAAAAAGTAGTCATCTTTTGATGACAGGTATCTACAAATTCTTGCTTTAAGAACAAACTACAAACGGCCGTACCAGAGCTATACACACTGTATAGTGGCCAGGGGTCTTCTTCTTTTTCTGTTTATGGACGTGTTGCTCCCTTAAAAACGTATTCGAGAGCTACTATTTTATTATGAGCTTACAGTTGCAAAATGGGGCAATGCCAATGTAACCGCGCTGCGTCCGAAAGCTCTAAAATGCTGCAGCTCGGAGGACACATTCCAAGGTACTCGGAAGGCATCAAGGCACGTCCAAATACAAAACTGGCTTCACTTCCTGTCTCATGAGATAGATGTATCCTTCTCTGCCTTTGATATTCCATCAATCCTGTGCATTTCCATTCTCACGATGGTTGAGCTAAAAAATAAAGATGTATGTCTGAAAGTTGCATTTGGTTGTCAGTTTGTGTAATATATATATATATATATATATATATATATATATATATATATATATATATATATATATATATATATATATATATATATATATATGTTCAGCGATAACTCACTATTATAGTAATTAAATATTAATTTAGTCATCATCAAAAACTCGGCACTTCCTATTTTGTTGTAGATTAAAACCGTTACGCGCCTCAGAAGACCTGTCTGCAAAATCAATCTCATGAAGTGCCTTCCTGCAAAAACGCTGCCTGCAAAGTCATTGCCTGACAGGGCAGTGAGGCAGCAAGTCAGGTGCATAGGCTTTCGGACGCAGCCAAGGAGACAGCTTTGAACACTGATGATGCCTTATACTGTATTTGCACTTTTTTTTAAAGAAGCTGCAGTCTGTAAGATTTTGCCTCTTTTCTGCGCCATCCTCTGTTTGAAACCTGCAATTGCAGTTATTTGTGGAATTATGTTTTTTTTACATGGGTTGTGCATCGGCACGGCTCCTTAAGCCATGTTCTTAGGAAATCTATGTTTTGTGTAGCGTGTATGTGTAGGGCCTCAGTCAAACAACCAGTGCGGATATTCACTGTCACTTGGAATTACAAATAATACATTGAAAGTAGTCCAAAAATAAGACCCATCTTTCACCCGAAAATGTCCTCACCCCCATGCAGAACAAGTTAAAGTAATCACCCATGCTCTGTCAGGGTTTCGCTTTGACCAACTAAAAAAAAATAATCATATTAATAAAACATAATAATTAATACTCAAAAGGTTTACAGAATTGATCCAATGTCCCCTATTGTTACCAATGCTGATTACAAATCCTAATGATCTCACAAAGTTAGACTCAATCATTACGTTTACTGTTGCTCTCTTCAACAGCCTGATGATTACCGTGTTTCTACTCAGTTCTCATCAAAAAGCACAACAGCACTCATTTTGTCAGTAAAACAAAAAAAACAGTAATCCAGGTTTCCTGTAGTCAAAGCAACACTTTCTCTGCGCACAATATAAGTGCTTGATTGCACACTAAGAGTGGCAGTGGCAGGTCTTCTGCTCTGCGTACTCTAGCCGAATAGCAAGGACTCATAAAAATGTGTGGACGGCAGAGCTAGCTCGTATAATCTATCTTTTTAGTGTTTCGATCGGTTACCTGGGCACGCGTCAACCGTCCCCGATAGGACTATCAGATCATGGCGCCCTTGTACCCCCCCCGATCCGACTATGTACAGGAATTTAAACAGACCCTACCCTCCTTTGCTCACAACCCCACAAGCACTCCTCCAAGAGAGACGACATTGTTGATCATAAGCACAATACCAAAGCTTCTCTCTGTGCACGGTTTCAGACATGCCATGATCTGTCAATCAAGAATGAGTATCAGTCCATGCAGTTACGTGAATGTCAGATAACACGTTTCAAAAAAATTTCTGTCTTCTTAACCGGTTTAGAATATCAATTCATAAGTGGGGTACTTTTTATTCTCGTTTACTCACTACGCCAGATATTTGTTTAAAATTTATACAGATCTAATCACTAAAAGATAATTGTCTGTCAACTGCTTTTTCTTATGTGCAGTTGAACCATCTTATTTTTCGTGAGTCACTAATTTTAGGGGGAGGAACTCTGAGAGGGGCGACCAGACAAACATACCCTGCTGGGCAAACAGTGAATTCTTAATCAGAAACACACCTTGATTATATCAGGTCTCCAGACTGAATGGTCAACAGGAAATAAACTATGCCCAGAGAAAAATAGCAAATTTGGCCAGTGGAAACTATAACACATCACTGTGTATGAAATAATGAGGCACCACTCTAAGGGCCCTAGTTGCGAGCATTGTTCGTGCGCTTTGTCGCTGCTAACAAGGGGCAAGGAGGAATGTGCTAACCCAGAAAGTGTCCACCCACTTGCAGTGGCCCAGCTGAATTTCCTATTTTCGCCCGGGAGAGACAGAGGTTAGCTGTCAATAAGACCCAGGGAGCTGTGCTGAGTGACAGATCGGCATAGATTTCTCCTATGCAGAGGTCTGGGGTTATTGGGATTTAGAATCACAGTCCTTCCCACGAGGACAGTTCTGCTTGCCTGAGGATCCCTGCCTGCAAGCAGGCACGATAAATCATCGTCGTCCAGGGACAGTTCCACCCACATTTGCAGACACATTGCTGGATCCAACTGACCAGTACCTCATCACTCCTTAGCTTTGATGGCTATTGTTGCTGGTAGGATTTGTCATTGTTTCAGCAGCTCAGTCTCTGTACTTTTCCTCTCTATGTGAGTCGCTGTAAGTGCGTTTTTCCATGAACACCTGAGTGTCTTGCTGAAACACTTATAAAGGCATTAGATTTACATTTAAATTTCACCTTGCGTTCAGGCCTGCTGTCCACCAAAGGTTCCACTTTTAAGGTTTGAAATTACTCGTCGCTACACCCATAATACTATCCTGTAGACATTTCCTGTATATTCACAATGTTCGTTACGAGTGCTTCGGTAGCTTAATATGCCACAGCTCTAGATTCTAACATCATGGAAGTTTCAAGAGTTTCCAATAAATATAGTAAGTAATGTACATACTAAGTAGTATTGCCATCTTCAAGATATCTTCAAATAGTCTTTAGCTTTTATCATATTTATAAAAGAAAGAGTACAGCTTTCCCTGGATTCTGTCTTTTCAGCCGAAACAGCGAGCCTCCCTGGACGGTGATGACCCATGGATTGGAGCTGCCACTCAGCAGTGACGAGCGGCTTGCACTCTTGATCACTGATTGCCAACAACAACAGACACAGCTTGGATGACCCTCCGAATCTCTTCCACATAAGTCCTGAACACGTTCCGAATCATGACTGGGGAGCTTTTATAGCATGGGACCACCGCTACCACTTCCGCATCGTGCAAATCCCAGCGTCGAAAACGTCCCTTGTGTTATAAAACGTTCATCAACAAAACACCTTTGCGGAACTCCGTTGATGCCCTGAAAAACAAACTAACTGCATCCACTGTTACATTACAACCACGGGGGGGCTGGGGGTTCTTCTGGAAGCCCTGAACAAGGGTTTCTTCCCGTTCCAAATCAAAACACACTTCTTTGGAGACAAGTTTTCCTGAACGAGTCCCGTGCAATGCTGCCGGAATGAAGCGGCATTGATGGCACGCACTTTCTCTTGCTCCTGGTCGATGCGTGCGCGGGCACGCTTTTCTCCGGGAGAACATGCCCATATAAGGAGTTCCACCCTTTATTACGCAATGAAGAGCCACGATAAATTGCCAATATACGTTTTAATAATGATTTATTCAATTAATTAATTAATTAATTTGCTAAAAGAGGCCATGAACTGAGAAATCAAAATTCCCTTGATCTTTTGACATATAAGAGATCATGGATGCCTTCCTTCTGATCCCAACATTAGGAAAGAGTGGATGAAGTTTATTTTTAATGAAGTTGCCAGACCTCGGCAGTAAGAACTTGGTCCTTTGTTCACTAACAGGGGTTCCCTTTACTTGTGGATTCATTTACAAATACGGCACAATTCTTTTTGTGATTTCAGAAAGACTGAAACTAAAAGACGATGGTCTACACAATATACTATATCACACAAAAATCACACAACACAAAAGGTGTGAGTACGTTTTTATTACATCGACACTATTGCTTTGTATGTTGTTACAGATCATTTGATACTGTATGTACTGAGTATTCATGCGTTTTTGAGCGTTCAGATGAGGGGGTCAAAACAGGACAGAAAATAGCCTATTACCTCCAAATTATGTTTTTTTTTTTTTTTTTTTATGTAAAAATCTTCATAACATTATACAAGTAAACCTCAGAGAACAGTACAACATAATAAAAAAAGGCAGTTCATGACCCCTTTAAAAAATAAAATTAGGAGAATTTGTTTTTTTTAGTATTATTCATAATGTTTTTAATGAATTTGTTATAATATTTTTAATTTATTTTTATTTATAAATAACTTTAATGAAGTTGTCAACTGAAGTCAGCCTTTATTTATTTAGCACATTTATACTGACATATGCTGACCCAAAGTGCTATACAGAACAAGAAATGCAATTAGTACGACCATAATGTATTAATATCATTAAAGCTGTGGAGTGTAGTCTATATATATATATATATATATATATACTGTATGTGTGTGTGTGTGTGTGTGTGGTGTTGTGTTTTTATTTATTTAATATAAAAAAATGGTTTTAATAATGAATTATTTTTTTTTTCTCAGTAAAATTACATTTACATTTTTTTTTAACAATCTATATAGTAGATAGATGTTAATTTAACAATCATATTAATGGCACAATTAGATCTTTAATGTTATTGAAGATATATGAACATTCATACATATTATTAAGTATTATATAAGTCTTTAAGGCATGCTATACTTACCAAGTGAATTAGCTAATCGGTGCACATTTCTTGTGTAGCGTGGGAGTGCCTCAAAAGAGGCAGTGATCAGATGGGCTTAATGTAGGACTGTCTACTTAAGCAAAATGGCAGCTCTCTCTGCTTGAGTGTGTGGTGAGGTGGGATTGCCTTCAACATCTAGATGGAGATAAAGGGGTCATACCACGGACGTCTCCTCCAGAGTGTGTCAGAGCTTGATGAGAGGTATTTTTTTCCAATCGTCTAATCAACCTTGAGTGGAGCCTCTTCAGTGTTATTGCTTATCCCGATGATTGCAGACTCTTATCCCACAGCCACATGTCATTATGCCTTCTTCCTCAAATAGCAGCTCTTTTATGCCCCTTTTTTCTCTATTATTCCCTCATACTGCTCTTCCAGCTCCCAAATTCAACCTGATTTATTTCCCTCCTCAGCTTTTGTTCTGTTTGGGTCTGTTGATCTTTTTAGTGAAATAAATGCCATGTTTTGACCCCCTTTATCCACTCTTTATATCTTTGATGCTCTTTATCTTTATTCGTGAATCAGAGTATGTATGCAAATCGTCTTTTCCTACATCCTCTGGAGTAGATGAATCATTAGGGAGGAATGAGGATTGAGGACAGCTCTTATAATCATACATTCATTTTCCAGCATGGTGCAGGAAACGCTAGATGTACTAATGTATTTAAAACACCACAGTGACCTTGATAGTGATGTGTATCCATTTTGGAGCAGCTTGAGTTTTTGGCTCAGACAAACTGTTCTGACATGATGGTCTTTGTTTGGCAGTCACTGCCTGTCTAAACAAGGACAATTCACCCAGACACAATCTTCACTTGAAAGGTGCATGTATTAATCACTCTGAGTTTTAAAAAAAGAAGTTTGTGAAAAAAAAAGAACTAAAAAAAAGTGGTCTTGTTTGTAAAATAGTCATTTTTCATCGCTCAATAACATCTCCGTCCGATCTGCAGCATAACATGTGAATACACACAACGCAGCAACACATCTTTACTCTGTTTGTTTACCCCCCCCCCCATAACCTTGATCATGTATTCCTTCTATAAAAACAGACACTTTACCTGCGCTAACCAATATTTAAATAAATGACAATCAGTTTAGACAAGTGCCTGGAATAGTTTAACGCTTTCTTTCTTTGAGCAGTTACAATGACAGAGGCAGTGCTTCCCACAGGTTTGAAAATACACTTTGCGGTGGTGTAGCCGGGGTGGAAAATCCGGACTGCCACTGCACAAAAAATGGTCTACTACATTTGACAAATAAATGTAATGTGTGGTTTTTAACAATATTTTTCTATATATTGAAATTCATTTTAATTACACAGATACAATGCATATTATGTCATTGTAAATTATGCAGAATTACAGCATTTAAATGGTAGAATTCTCCTTTTGCTTTGTGAGGACATTTTACTCTTTTATACTATAAAAAAAAAAAAAAGTATCAGCTGTTTTTTTTTTTTTCTGCAAGTGCTCGACTGGATGTAGGTGTATGCAATTAAATTTATGTAGTACTTAATCTTTTAATTTGCTTTTACAAATTAATACTTTTAATACTTGTCCGTGATTGCACTGTTATTATATACAAACATTGCAGTGCTATTTAAATTCTGTAGGCAGCCTTGGTATTGTACACAGTTATCTCAGCAATCCCCCAGTCTATTTAGTGTTTTGCCAAAGTACATTTTCTACACATTTTCTTCCCAAAAAGTCCCCAATTTAAGTGAATAATGCGTGAATAAGCAAACATAAGTGTTGCTCTCTCTTGCGACAGAACGGCGGTCAAGCCCAAAAAAATCCAGACACAGAGGGATCTCAAATATGTCCTCAGGGACCATCTATCTAATCTCCTCTATTATTGAGTGGTTTCCTGGCTTGTTATGGATAGTAAAAAAGGGACCTTTTCATCCAGCAAGCTGATTGATTTTCAATTAATTCATCATCTAGTTTTCTTCAGCTCTCTATAGTCATTATGGTGACGGTAACCTCTTATTTACTTCTTTAGGGTGACATCCTAATTAATTCAACCACTCCGGAGATGGAATTCATCCAATCCACCCCCCAATGGTGCCTAATGAGGAAACATTATTAATTCAACCTCAGACAGGTAAATTACCCAGGTCATGCTTTTTTACGATGCCACCTGTTTTAATATAAGTAACTCGCTTATAAATTTTTTGGTTTTTAATCAATCTGGGCTGGATTTGTGAAACGCTCTTAGAATAAAATTCTTAACTGCTATTTTTCTGCTACTTAATAAAGTTAGTATAAAGTTAAGGCATATTTTATTTTGTGCCAAAATACATTTCTTAAAAGTAACTTTTTTAAGCATGTTTCTAAAGTCCAAAACTTAAGAAATTGAATTCCTGAAAAAGAAAAAGTTTTAAAAATCATCAGTAAACTTGTAAAGTTACAAAAACCTCAAACTTATCTTAAATCCTCAGAATCAGGTGTTGTATTGGGGTTGTTTGAATATTTTGGCATTATAACATAACATTCAGCTTACATAGAATGCCCTATTAATGCACTATTTGTTATAAGTGCCTCTGGAAGTGACGCCGTTTATATCTATTAATGTAAACAATGGTCAGTCATAATTATACTTGATGTGAATTTTTTGCTTAATATTTAACCATCTTGAGAGTGGTCTCTTTAAAAAACTAACCATTTTAAAATACATGTGGCACGCCACAACACAAACTTCGGCTTGCTGATTTCCCACCAAGACAGTCCGTGACATAAATAGTGATGTTTTTCATTGATATACAGAATCAAATAACAGCAGAGCCCCCCCGGGGTAATAAAAAGCCATTTTAAAAAATTCCAAGATATAAAAATAAGATGTTCTGAAAAGAGATAATTCACTCAAAAATAAAAATTGTCATCAGCATGAAAAAATAAATAAAAATGCAATGGAAGTTAACTCATGCAGGTTTGGAACAACATGGCGCAAATAATGTACAGAATTGTAATTTCTGGGTGAAACTGTTTCCTTCTTAAAGAATTGTTCAGGAGTTTGCAACTTCCTTAATTTCTTTTCCTACAAGATATTTCGGTGGAAGCCCAAACTGATCTATAACAGTGTGGTTGTTGTCTGTGTGGCAATTTGTCTATGTTTACTCATACTCATGGCGCTTGGTGGTCTGTGGGGCAGTGACTGGTGGTATGTGCCGTTTGCTCTGATCTCTAGCCTCCTTAATGTCCAGAGGTCAGGATAACCCCAGAGAATTGATCCCTTGGGTAATGACCATAATGGGTGAAGGCTGAGAATCTCAGGGTCAACTTAATTGTGGCAGAGGTGTATGCAGCTCCTACAGGAACAAACATAAGAAACAACAACCACAAAGTGACAGCTTCCAGTCAGGCATGGTCAGTTGATGTCTCTATCCCCCCAATTCCCTAAGTGAACACATAAAGCAGAAGACAATAAAGAACATATGTTTTTTTTTTGTTTTGTGTTTTTTCACTTGTTTATAACATTTTTGTGGTCACGAGGTGTTTGGGTAGTATTGAACATTCTGCCAAAAGGATTCGAGCATGCTTCGACCGGATCCAAATCCCAGGAATCATGAATATGAAATTATCATTGTCCAGCTTCTTCGGATTAGTAGCTGCATTAATCATGCTCTAAGCACAAAACACAATCTTTGTCTGTGGTTTCACTGCCGAAACTGAGGGCAATATTCTTTGGTGCTGGCTTATAAACACTGAGTGCTGGTGGGCTATAACTGAAGTGTATATGAGTGTGCCATGCATGATATATTCTAGACAATAAGATGTCACTGTAGATTAGTCTTTCTACTGACAATTTCCAATTGTGTGTATCGTTTTAAATTATTCTGTTTAGATTTAGGGAGAAGAACAATCAGTTTATAAGCCCCTGTGAAGCTACTAATTCAGTTAAGAAGGTATAGGTTATCTGTCTTTGCCCCTCAGTACAGTAATCAAGCATAAATAATCTAGTTCTGACAGCTGTGTGTGCTTTGAATTGTATATGAAATCAGTGTTCTGTTGCAGATGACATTAAGAGATAAGAGAGAGAGAGAGAGAGAGAGTCAGGACAGAGAGAGAGGAGAGAGAAACACACAGGGGCACACACACACACACACACACAGAGAGAGAGAGAGAGAGAGAGAGAGAGAGAGTCCTGTCCTATTTACATTTCCGGTTGTGCCACAGCCATGAAAGGTGCATGCTTGAGACATTACATTATTTGTGACCCTGGACCACAAAACCAGTCTTAAGTCGCTGGGGTATATCTGTAGCAATAGCCAAAATACATTGTATGGGTCAAAATTATTGATTTTTCTTTTATGCCAAAAATCATTACGATATTAAGTAAAGATCATGTTCCATGAAGATATTTTGTAAATTTCCTACTGTAAATATATTAAAACTTAATTTTTGATTAGTAATATGCATTGCTAAGAACTTAATTTGGACAATTTTAAAAGTGATTTTCTCAATATTTAGATTTTTTTTTTACCCTCGGATTCCAGAATTTCAAATAGTTTTGAAAAAAAAAAAAATAAATAAATAAAAGTGACACTTAAGACTGGTTTTGTGGTCCAGGGTCACATTTGCACTTTGACAGTGTCTGCTTGAGCTTTCAGTGGTTTCATGGGCCCAATTATGCTGAACAAACTCCTAATTTGCTTATTATTAATAGTAAGGTAGTTTTTAATTTTAGGAATGGTAGAATTAAGGGATCTAGAGAATATGGTCACAAGAATAAGGCATCAAATGTGCTTTATAAATACTAATAAACAACCAATATGCTAGTAATATGCATGCTTACTAGTTAATAGTGAGAATTGGTCCTTAAAATAAAAGTGTTACCATATTCTCATAAAGTGTTAAAATGTATTTGTTATTGTTCTTATTTGGGCTTTGATTGCAAAACATTTTGAGCTGCCATTTTTAGATGTTTAATTACACAGTGATGCAATTAAGAGCAAGATTTGAAAAAAAAAAAAAAAAAAAACCTGCTTGTGTTCTCTCATGTCATCATGTCACTATTATACGTGACTTGACAATAGTGTTTTACTATATTTTTTAATAATTTCCATCATTAAAACATAGTTTAGCACAATTCAAAAAATAGCACACCAAAGGCTGTATTACATAAACAAAATTATCAAACAATGTTTTGAAGATTTCTGCACAATAAGCAGTTTGGACTGAATTAATTGCAGTGGTCTAATGGCTAAGAGGTTTAAAACAAACCCCCTAATCAGAAGAAGAATATCAATACAGCACTGTCTTGAAAGCACATTGAATATCAAGCTTTAAAAATGCAACTAAGCAATTAAAAGTAATACTTGAGTTCATGAGATAACTTTAATTTCCTTCCTCAGATATCACCAGGCTATTTTGGCCTTTCCCGCCTAAGCCAAAACATGATTAGACAAATTGTATAGTTTAATTTTACCCCTGCTCTCACCCCATTTCATGGCCAGTTATGTCTGCAATCTGAAGCTGTGCTGTTGGTCTGAGATGCCAAAATATGTTGCCCACATTCCAGAATATTTAGTCTGCACAGCGGAGTTAAAAGTGTAGAATAACAGTCAAAAAATGTTCTGTGTTAAAATAAATGTTCTGAACTGGAGCAGCCCTCGCTTCCCTTCATCCTCCCCCGCCTGCATGAATTCTTCTCTTTCCATCTTTCCCAAACTGACAGGTCAGTCTGTTTTACTTGGAAGAGGTCCGGGTGGAATAGCATTGAGATCGTTTACGACAGGAAACTGCGGCAGCTGACTTCCACTAGGTAAATTGTGAAGAGTTTCAAATGAACAATCCTGTATTGTCAGCTACAATTACCAATAAAAACCCAGCTTTCTGGTGAGTGCAGTAAAATGATAAAATATAGGCTCAACGTGATGCCTTTATAGCAGTGCTGGTTTCAATTACTAATGCTCTAGGAAGTTAGACTGGAAAGAGCGTGTCTGAGGCTGTCAGTGTGAGACTATAAAAAGCCATACCCGTGTCAGAGGGGACAATGAGACTTTTTATGCCTTTTATGGGTGCATATGTGGGTCACCCATGAATAAACCCACTCTTTCTGTAACCTTTTACTATATACAGCTCAGTAGAAATGTTGTATTATGGTTTCAGTAAAATGAACAGTTTACCCCACATTGCTTTGAATTTATTGGTTCTGTGCTTTGACCCTGTGCAAACAGTAGTGTCATGAGTAAATCATGACATTTTTGCACAAAGGTCATAAATGTGGTTCTGCACTACTTATTTCTTCACTTTTTTTTTTCAAAGTGTATTCAAAGTGATTTTATTAATGTATTCAGGTATTATAACATATATTAATGTTGTGCTTATCCATATACAGTATACCATTCAATGTTGTTGTTGTTTTATTTAGCAAAAATGTGTTATAGATCAATCGATCACTAGATTTACACACTTATTTTGTAATTTTACCAAAGATCTTTTGAATATAAATGTCTTTTTAACTTTCTATTAAAGAATCCTGAAAAAAAAATCACAGTATTACAGATGTTAATAAGAAATATTTCCAAATCAGTATATACAAATTTGATAATAGAAAATATTTTAATTTGTAGTGATATTTCTGTATTTAATATTTTAGTATTAGGCCTACTTCTTTTTGTATCATAACTGCAGCCTTAGAGAGCATGTATTTAATAAGCATTATAACAATCATTTTAACAGTAAACACATATTTTGAACAGCAATGTATATAGATAATGAATAATTCAACTGAATACTTTAATTTTCATATTGATTTCTGGCCCCTCTTCTCTCTTTATATATATATATATATATATATATATATATTATATATAAATTAAAAAAAAATATATATATATATATATAAATTAAAAAAAAGGATTTTACGCTGTTTATTCAGTCCATAAATGGATGAATGGTCATTAGGAAAGTAAAGCCCCTTTCACACGTTGCACCTCGAAATAATTGCGGAACATTGCCGATCGCCTTCAGTGTGAATGCAAGCATGTCCAAGGATTGATTTCGGGATTGGATCCCAGGTCGGGGACCTTGTAACATTGCCTTTTTCTGTTCAGTCCTGAAATGAGCGCTATAATGTGCAGCAAAAGCCCGGAACTAATGCCGTAAAGGGTGCGTGTCTTAATGATGACGCGCGTTATCAAGGCAACTCTTTACTTCAGGTGTTCAGTTGGTTCATCACTTTCCTCGCTGAAGCTGAGTTCAGCTTTTTTTGTGCGAAAGTTAACGATGTCTAGCGTTTAATTTCGAGCATTACATCTAACGCCCTGATATCACGCAGGTTCTTGGCGGGCCTTTACGAAGCAGTGTGTGAACACACACATATTCCAGGCAATCACTGGCAGTGTGAAGAGTTAGCACGGAAATCTAGTGACCTCGGGAACACACTACCGGGACCACGCGTTACTCCGTGGGTATTTTCTGGAATCCTGCCAGTGTGAAAGGGCTTAAGAGAATTTCCCGCTGATAAGCAAGATTTTGTTTATATTAAAAATATCATATATCTAGAAAGATTTTTATTTCTTTGTGGTTTCTTGTAAGAGAGCTCAATTCAAGAGTGCCCATTCACCACCAGGAAGACATGGCACAGAATAACACTTGGCTAGAAGGGGGCACCAGGCCCCCTAATGGAGAGTGATTTATTATTGAATGACTTTGGTTTGCTGTTGGCCTGGGTCTGTCTCCCTAATTGAGCACCTGGTGCTGCATAGGAGAAAGTTAATATGATATAAATTGATACTGTGAGAGTGGCTGTGTGGCGGGGCTCGGGAGGCAACATGGACTCATGCCTGCTTCCCCCATGGAATAGGACCAGATGCTCCAGGAGGCAGGTATGAACAGCATGGGGAACACTGAGGTGACAGATGGGCCTCACGTGAGGCTGGAGAGAGAGGTGGGCCAGAATCCCTTGGCTGCAGATGTTGTGCTAGAGTTTCTAGTCACTGATTCTGATACCATCCACGATGGAACAGAAGACTTAAAATGATGAATAAATGGTTAATACTGGGCCGTGATTCATGGTGTTTTTTGGAAGATGGATTGTTCTTTGACTTAGTTCACAAATTACTGCTGTTCTCTACACCTAAATGAATGATGTGTAGGAAATATGGTGCTTTTTTTAACTTCCAAAGGTGTCAGCAAAATTCATTAAAATATTTCTTAAAATTCTAGGCTGTGTTAAACACTTATCAATATTACTTTATCTAAACTAAAACATGAGATCCTTTTTATAAGAAAAAAAAAAAAAGTGTGTTATTGAGACATTTTGTAAACAAAACAATTTTACATAAAAGCGTATTTTTATTTATTTATATTTATTTATTAATTAATTTATTTCTTGCAGGTCATGCAAGCATTTTTGAAAGTTAACATTCTAAACATAAATATAAACTAATAAAGGCAGGTACCAATAGATTCAATCAAAAGTTTAGAGGGAATACTTTCTATTCATCAAAAATGTATATATGTATATATGTATATATATATATATATATATATATATATATATATATCTCTCCTCTAATTAAAATTTTGATGAATAGAAAGTTCAAAAAGAGCAGCATTATCTGACAGTGTCACGGTTGGTAAGCCGTGGTCTCAGGTTTTCACTATGTGGGTGGAGTTTTGTGTGTCGCTTCGTCTGCTGTTGTTTTCATGTGGGCATCGCCGTTGATTGTTCATTGCACCAACTGTTACTCATCACCTGATCCTATTTATTGCCTATCTTTAGTCTTGTGTTTGTCAGGCGTTTATGCAGTTTCCGATCTGGTTGCCTGGTTCTAAGATCCTTTGTTCCCCTCGGTGCTGTTTTGTTAGCTGTTGTCTTCCCCGGAACCCGTCCACTCTTCACCACGGATGCACCTAGAGTACTATCATCCACCCCTACTGGTCCCATTACCCTTCTTACCTCCGGCAACCACACAGAGCAGGATGCACCCCCTTCCTCCTCGGACTGCTCACTCCCTGTGGCCCCCCTCTCCTTTGGTCACACCCCATGGCTCCGTCAAACACAACCCACGCGGTTGGATTGTGGTTTCCAACCCCAGCACCTTCGTGGAGTAATGTTTTCATGAGTCTTGTCTTGTTTTTCTCTGCTTGCTCTTCGCCTGTTCTGTGTGGGCTGTGTTTCAGGAGGAGGTCTACGGTTTTGTTCTAAACGTGCCCTTCGGATACCGTGGACCTGAGGAAGTGATTCGTAAGTCCCGCGCCTGCTTCTCTTCCTCCGCATCGTCCCTATGCCTGTGCCTAGACTTTACCCTTAAATGCTCCGCCGAAGGGGCAAGCTTTACTCTCTGTCAGTTTCCTGAGATGGAGGCCATGGATCCATATATTTCTGATTCTCTAGCATCGAGGTTCATGCCGTCCTCTTGCCTCTTCTCCAGCGGGGCTGGGGATTCTTTTTGGTGGGGAAGAAGGATTTTTCTCTGCGACCTTTGTATTGATTACCGAGAGCTGAACACATCACGGTAAAGCATACGTTATCCCTTTGCCGTTGAGTCTTCGCTTTCGAGAGTGTTACAGGGAGCATCCGTCTTCACCAAATTGTATGTACGTAACGCTTATCATTTGGTCCGCATCAGGAGGGGGAGAGTGGAAAACCGCATTTAACACCCCTAGAGGGCACTTGAATACTTGTATGCCGTTCGCGACTCCAAGTCGCCCGGGGTTTTCCCATGCACTCGTGAATGACGTGTTGAGAGATGGTAAGAGTCAGTTTATATAGTTTTACCCGGTATACGTCGGGATTTTTTTCCTTCTCTCTCGCAGGAACACGTGCAACACGTCAGCCGAGTCTCAAATTGCTAGAGAATGGTCGTTTGTCAGTGCGGAGAAATGCGTATCCATGCCCAGTCTGTTCCTTTCCTAGGGTAACATCGTCTCGTCTGATGGAATACGTTAGGGAATCCTGGACAAGGTTAGGGCTGTGCTCGATTGGTCACAGGTCAGATTCCCGTAAGGCCCTACGGAGGTTTTCTGGGTTTAGCTCAAATTTTTATCGACGTTTTATTGTCGTAATTTTCAGGCCACATAGTCGCACCTATGACCCGCCTTGACCTTCCCCCGTACTCTCCGTTCAGGTGGTCTAATACAGCCGAAACTGTTAATTTACCAACCTCAAGAGCCGCTTCGTTTCGGCTCCCATCTTAGTAGCCATTGTCCCACACGCAGTTCGTGGTGGAGGTCCGACGCATCAGAGGTGGGAGTAGGTGCAGTTCTTTCCAAACGTGCTGAGCCTTCAGACGACAAGAATGCATCCATGCGCGTTTTTTTTCGCATCGGTTATCTCCTGCAGAACGCAATTAGGACTTGGTAACAGAGAATTGTTGGCCGTCAAATTAGCATTAGAGGAGTGGCGTCATGGTGGGAGGGGTCGGGGGTACCTTTCATCGCTTGGATCGATCATAAGAACCTTAGAATACATTAGAACTGCCAAAAGACTCAATTCCAGGGCAGGCTCGGTGGGCACTTTTTTTTGCGGATCGTTTTGATTTTTCTCTTATCGTACCGCCCGGGTTCCAAAAACGTTAAACCCGACTTCTTTGTCATTGTCTTTTTTGATCCTTTCGAACGGCCCGGTGGACTCCCGAGTGTATTGAGCTGAGAATATAGTCGTCTCAGCACTCGTATGGGAGGTCGAATCGTAGGGTCAGGACGGCCTTAGAAGGGGTAACGCCTATCCGCACGGATGCCCACCGAATTGCTTATTTGTGCCGGAGGAGTTACGGGTCCAACGTTATTCAGTGGGGTCACTGCTCTAATGTGAGCTTGTCATCCAGGGATAAGCCGAACCAAGGGTTTAGTTAAGCAACGATTCTGGTGGCCACTTATTGGCTCGCGACGTTCACGATTTTGTTTTGGCTTGCTCAGGTTTGCGCCAGTGGTAAGTCGTCTAACCGACCTCCGGATGGGCTTCTTCAGCCGCTGTCTGTCCCTTCGAGACCCTGGTCCCATATCGCTCTAGATTTTGTTACCACCCCTCCCGCCCTCTAATGGCATGATGGTTGTTTTAACCGTAGTGGACCGGTTCTCGAAGGGCGCACATTTCATTCCCTTGCCCAAATTACCTTCAGCCAGGAGACAGCGGTCACTGTTATGGATCACATCTTTCGGTTACATGGCCTCACCGGGAGACGTGGTTTCTGGACAGGGGATCCCAATTTGTATCCCAAATTTTGGAAGGAGTTTTTGTAAATTGTTAGGAGCGACGGTTTAGTTTGTCTTCGGGTTACCACCCTCAGAGCAACGGTCAGTCTGAGCGAGCCAACCAAGATTTAGAGCGAACATTGCGATGTTTAGTCTCCAAGAATCCTTCTTCCTGGAGCCACAACTCTCTATGGTTGAGTACGCTCATAACTCGTTACCAGTGTCATCCACGGGCCCTCTCCGTTTGAATGTAGTTTAGGTTACCAGCACCTATTTTTCCCAGTCTGGAATCTGAAGTCGCGGTCCCCTCCGCTCACGCATTCGTCCAGAGGTGCCACCGCACGTGGACCAGAGCCCGTGAGACTCTGCTCCAAGTGAGGATGCGTACCAAGGCCAAAGCCGATCGCCACCGGTCTAAGCCTCCCGTATACGTCGTGGGTCAAAAAGTGTGGCTTTCTACTACTAACATTCCTCTCCGTTCCGTTTCTAATAAGTTAGCTCCCAAATTATTGGCCCGTTTCCTGTCACCAAGATCATTAGTCCGGTGACAGGCCGCCTCAAACTACCTCCGGCGTACAGGAGGATTCATCCCGCCTTCCATGTGTCCAAAAATTAAAACCTGTTTTATTCACGAATTAACCCGCCCACCCCCGTTCCCCCCCCGCCGCGTCTCGTAGATGGGGAACCCCACTTATTCGGTTAATCGTATTCTGGGACCTCGAGACGGAGGGGACGAGGATTCCAGTATTTTGTGGACTGGGAAGGTTACGGTACCGGGAGGAGAGGAGTTGCGTACCTGCTAGGGACATACTGGATCACTCCCTGATTTGATGTTACAATCGACAGGTAGGGTCGGTTGGGAACGCTTTGTGTGTCGCTCGTCTGCACTGATTCTGTCACGGTTGGTAAACCGTGGTCTCAGGTTTTCACTATGTGGGTGGAGTTTTGTGTGTCGCTCGTCTGCACTGATTGTTTCATGTGGGCGCGCCGTTGATTGTTCATTTGCACCAGCTGTTACTCAATCACCTGATCCCTATTTATTGCCCTGTCTTTCGTCTTGTTTGTCAGAGCGTTTTATGCAGTTTCCCCGTCTGGTTGCCTGGTTCTCTCGTCCTTGTTCCTGGGTGCTGTTTTGTTCGCTGTTGTCTTCCCGGAACCCCGTCCACTCTTCACCACTGGATGCACCTACTACCCACCACGGACTGCTCATCTCAGGCCTGTGTCCACGCGCTCCTGCTTTGCTCTACTCACCGCCACTTCCTGGATCATCGTCTGCCATCGCTGTTTGATCACCTATTGTTTCCCTTGGACTCAGTTATACATTCCTGTTATCAATAAACATTACATTTAACTCCCACAGTGTTTATGTTTATGTGTACTGGTATTGTCCTGTTAGAAAATCTCTTAGAACTATTTATTTATTTATTTATTTATAATTTTATTTATTTTATTAAAATTCAGCTTTGCCATCACAGGAATTAACTATTTAATTAAATTATTTATATATATAAAATGAAATTAAAAGTTATTTTAATTTGTAATTATCTGTTATAACAATATTACTCTTTGTACTGTATTTTTTTATCAAATAAATGCATGAGCACTTGGACACCACTTTTGAAAGCAAAAAAAAAAAATAAATAAATAAATATATATATATATAGAGAGAGAGTCACACAGAAAAGCCAGTTTTCCTGTCGTCCCTTCGTTTAGACAAAGAGAGCGAGGGAGGGAGAGCGATTGAGGAAGAATGAAAAAAAAAAGACATATGTGTCTGTTCTCTGTGGGTCCCCCCTGAGGACGGTTGTGTCTTGACAGCTCACTCCCACAAACGAAACCGAATGCCAAATCCATTCAGCAACCCTGTTCGTTTCACTGTCCCTATCCACTCCTCTTACCCCAGCAAATCAGGTGCTGAATATACAAAACCTATGCCCACTGGCAGCTTAAGACTGCAGATTAGTGAGAAGGGAAAAAAGACAATCTGGTAAAAAGTATTTTTCAATAAATTTCTTTCTCTGCCTAGCTACATTCTGCCAAACTCACAGTCCAAAGCACACAGGCTTATCCAGAATAATCTCCTAAGGGAATTCTGCTCTGTAGCTCTTCTTAGTACTCATGTGTCAATACAAAGACTTGCATGGCTTTGGATGGATTTACCACCTTCTTCTCCAGTTAGACTTACAAATATTCCTGCCTGAGTGCATTTCACTTTTCGCAGTTCGCATGCGATGTTTTGTTACACAGAAAACAGGAGTGTTGAAATTCCATTGGAATCTAGACTGCGGGCTGGAAGAAGAAATACAATGTGAAGAACTAGTCGCTTATATTAGCTTGTTGTTGTTCATTTTCACAGTTTAAGATGTTTTCCAGCAATATTACTTACGCCTGTCATTATGGTTACTCTGAAGTGACCAAAACCCCCACATAGACCCTACAAAGTACTCTGTCGGTTTATTTATTCACATATTTATCCTTAACCAAGTCTCACATTCCTCTGCTTCTTCAGAGGGTGTTCACCCACCACATTGTTTTTCTATTGTATTCTGACAGAGCACGCAGATCTCGACTTGTGCGGTAAATCCCGATGTTGAGAAATACTGAGACTGTGTCTAAATGGTATGAGCCCTTCTCTTGGTCATGTATTTATATTTCTTTTCTCTTTCATCCACTCCCTGGCGCAGAATTGAGAAAATGGTTTCTGTGGCAGAGTTTGTAAATTAAAAGCTTGTAGTATATTTCCAAAATATAAAAATGTCTTAACCTAGATTCTTTTCTAAACAAATCGTTTAGCCTCTAAATTGCATGTGATGAAATAAACTGTGTACTCAGTACTCCTTTTAAGAAAGTGTAAGTAATCTGTTTATTAATTTAGATTAATTTAACTGATCAGTGTCTTTGGACTTTGGCCATATTTAGTTTCTCTGGTCTATCCTTCCACCCGTGTAGGCTGATGAGACTTGACATCATGTCCTTTATGAGGCACCACAGTCTCTGTCATGAGTGCAGTTCTCTGTACTCAATTGCACTCAAGGAGAGAAAATGCTGGCTCCAGGCTTCTGAAATCACAGTGCCACAGAACTATCTATCTATCTATCTATCTATCTATACAGTAATATATATATATATATATATATATATATATAATATATATATAACAAGTGGGAGTTGAGCAGTATCCATTGCAGTAACCTACTGTAAAAAGAATCTACCGTATTAGAAATGCTGTTATTGGTCATGCTCATTAGGTAATTTCCATGTTTATTATAGAGAAGCATCTCATTACTATTTCTCATACATCGTTCATTTTATTAGCTTGTATAAAGTATTTAACCACTTTATAAAAGTAGTTTAATTTATCAACCACCCAAAACACCATAGCAACTGTAGCACATACACTACTGTTAAAGTTTGGGGTCAGCAACATTGATTGATTTATTTGTTTATTTAAATAAATCAATACTTTTCTTCAGCAAGTATGCATCAAATTGATCAAAAGAGACAGTAAAGACATTTATATTGTATTTGCAAACAATTGTATGGGTAGAACAGGAGATTCTCGGCTGCGTCAGACATATCATTCATTAGAGTGTTCACCCCAGGTTAGACATCAGAGGAGGGGCTATCATCTTCTGGTGCTGAAGACTCTGCTGAACAGCTCCTTACTTTGGTGGCTGCACAGTCGGAGTTGGAAGCAGAATTGACGGCCATGCTCCTTTAGGCCTCCAAGAGTATCGGGCTGGAGGTGAACTCGCCACCATCCCCTGAACGCTTGAGGCTGGGTGATTGGTATCTGGGCTCCGAACGTGAATATCAGCCACGCTCTGCCCAGTGCCTTTCTTCCTGGAGGTTCATGAAGAGCTCAGCAAAACGTGGAAGGCCCCCACACCTCCTAGTCACAGTTGAGCTCTTTCCTCATCACTACTCTCGATGCGACTCAAATCTCTGCATGCCGTTCATGTTCTGGGGGAGCTAAATCATGTAGCCGATGCATCTCATGACCGCTTACCCTTTCTGGGTGAACGGAGACTCCATCCCCAGATGGTCCAGAGGGACCCCTTTTCTCAGGGGCCAGTCACTATTTGGCACTCATGTCCCTATCTGTGGAATCTGCACATTTAGCTTCTGGACGGGATATGGTAGATCTATCTGGCCTCTTGCAGGCTGTGATAGATACTATGCTCTGAAGTGCGGTCTTTCTGATGACTGGTGTTCCTCTTGCCGGGAGGACCCCAAGAGATGCCTGGTCAGCATTGTACTTTTTTTCTTCCTGCAAGAAAAGTTGGAGTGGAGGCTGTCCCCCTCCACTTTGAAAGTGTATGTCACTGCCATTGCAATGCATCACGATGCAGTGGTGGGAAGATCCTTGGGGAACACCACCCGATCATCAGGTTCCTGAGAGGCACGAGGAGATTAAATCCACCCAGATTACCCCTCATTCCCTCTTGGGATCTCTCTGTGGTCCTATCGGGAATATGGGGATCCCCCTTTGAGCCTCTTGACTAGTTGAGCTTGTGATTTAAGACTCTTGGTAGTGCTCACATCCGTCAAGAGGGTTGGGGACCTGTAGGCATTTTCAATCAACAAATTGTGCCTTGAGATTGGGCTGGTTGATTTTAAACGTTATCTTGAGACCCCGGCCTGGTTATATGCACAAATTTTCCACCACTCCCTTTCGGGACCAGGTTGTGAACTTGCAAGCGCTGCTCTTGGAGGAGGCAGATCCAGCCCTTGTGTTGCTGTGTCCCCATCCTAGTCTTACTGTTCACATTCCTATTTGGATGTGTCTCTGCACCCCCCAAAGGTTGCTGAAATCTAGAATTGTGAGAATGTCGGAACAACCCTTACTTCTCTGGTAAGCCCATTTATTTGATAAGTGATCTGGCTTATAGGGTGTTGGGTAGGTTATGGATTGAGGTGCATCTGTCCTGACACGTTTGCTTGTCGGCATCTGCATCTTCAATCTTTGTCTTCTGGATGTGGTATTTTCCATAGGGACCTCTAATGTCAGTGCCAACATAACACCTAATGTGAGCTGACTGATAGGGAAAGTCTCGGTTACGTATGTAACCCTCTTTCCCTGAAGGAAGGACCGGAGAGGTTACGTCCCTCATGCCAAAACCATGAACTGCGCTGAATGCACAAACCTGAATGAGTGGACGCATGCTGCCATCTTATATGCAGTACCCGTATGTACTAGGAGTGGCATGGCATGCAAATTCCACTTGTCAAAATTGTTGTTGGCTTTTTTCTTGTCATGCTCAGAAGTGATCGAGGCTCCCAAGTGAGAGCCCTAACAGTGTTGATGTAACATCTCTGTTACCACCTTCAGAGAACAAGGTTTACAATCTTGAAAAAATCTATCACAGTATCCACAAAAAAATAATTAAAAATAAAATAATAATAATTAATTAAACTAAATAAATAAATAAATAAATAGATATATAATATAATATAATATAATATAATATAATATAATCATTCAACATTTTCATTATTGAATATAATAAGACACATTTTTGAACACCAAATAAACATATTAGAATGATTTCAGAAGGATCATGTGACAATGAAGACTGGAGCAGTGGCTGTTGAAAGTTCAGCTTTGCTATCACAGAAATAAATTACATTTTAAAATATAGTAAAATAGTAAACAGTTATTTAAAATTTTCATAATATTTCACAATATTACTGTTTTTTTACTAAATTTTTCATCAATAAATCAGGTGTGTGCAGACTTGTTCCTGGAGGGCCACTATCCAGCAGAGTTTAGCTTTAACCCAAATTAAACACACCTGAACCAGCCAACCAAGATCTGCAGACCACACTAAAAACTTTCAGGCAAATGATTTGGAGCAGGTTGGAACTAAACTCTCCAGGACAGTACTGCCGTGCAAAGGCAAAAGACCGTAACTTTGATTTTTGTCAAAAATGAGTTGTTGACACCCCTGAAATAAATGCTGCCTTTGTGAGTGTAAGAGACTTTATATATATATATATATATATATATATATATATATATATATATATATATATATATATATATATATATATATATATAAATAAGCAAATACTAATACTCCAACATTTAATTGAGCAGAGATCAGAGAAATCATCAGTATTTTTCTATATTGGAATGAGGCTAATTTTATAATTTATAGCATGTTTCTGTTGATTGCATAATGATATCAAAGTTTCTATTTAAGTCAGTGCAGATACCTCTCAAATAAGAGTAGATAAATTATATAAAATAATAGGTAAAGCTTCTTGCTCATTCTAAAAAAATAAGACCTGTAGTACCATATATATCCTATATATTACTCATTCACTATTCAACTTTTGTAATACTTTGAAAGAACTTTCGTTGTAAAGCATACCTTAAGAAAGCTCACAGGATGATTTGTGTGTGTTTGTATGTGTTTTCAATTACACTAGTCTAGCAGCACACCAGTATGGTCTCACAAGTGTGGCTTGGGCCATCTTTTTGTCAGGGGAGATAGAGACAGAGATCCATGCTCATCTGTGGGAAGCAGAGTTCACACAGCACCTGCTCCGCAGCCCATCTGCTCCATAAACTGATCAAATCAACCTTCTCCATTTCCAGCTTGCTTGCTTTCTCATGAGAGGCCGGCACAAAAAAAGAAAATAAAAAGAAAGAAAATGACTGCTGCTGACAACTGAAAACAGCTGCAACTCTTAGGCTGATATATTGATTGATAATAAGAAATAGAGCATAATGAAAACAACAGAACATTTCTGAAAACATACTAGAACAGTCTATCCTATGGTGGCCATGAAGTGCAAAACAGATTACAATTATGAAAACAAAATAACAAATTACAAACGCAAATGCAAATAAAGTATAAATAGACACTCCGTATGTTTTATTCCATAGTAAGCACATAGTAAGTGCAATTCATACAATACATTTAAACTGAGTTATTTTAAGACCATCTCCGAACTTTCTACCACGACTCTGTTTTTCGGCTGGTTCTTTCTGTATACGTTGATTGAAAGATGTCTCGTCCAGTCAGCGGTGAGTAATCCCAAACCAATGGTGCTGTCTCAAACTACACCAACCTCTTCCGCTTTGTCTGATTTGTCACTGTGTTTTCTGAATTGTTATTTTGTTTTCTAGATTTGCATTTGTAATTTGTTATTTTGTTTTCAGAATTGTAATCTGTTTTGCACCTCATGGTCACCATACTATCCTGACAACTGTTGTATGTTACATACGAGTAAAATTTTAACGAGTAAATTTAGAAAGAGTGTCTCTGTCTCTTAAAGATTATCCTACCTGTGAAAAAATAGCTAGTACAGAATAAGTGTGGCCAACAGTTACATATGTTATCATGGAATTAAGTGTTTTTTTTTTTTTTATCAGTGATGTGGACCAGAGAGAGTTCAAGTGAGGAAAGATGTAGCAGGTCGACGGTTTAAAAGATAAACTATGAAATATATTTTGCAGAATGATTTCCAGCATATACAGAGATGATGATTCCCATTAAGTAATTTTTAGCCCAACCCACAATCTCTGTGAAGACCGTTATGATGGAATACTGATAAAGCTAGGTCATTAAGAGTCTAACCTCTCCCAGGGGTGAATATTTTCCATGTCTGAATAATAAAATAATATGATGAGAAAATCAAAAGCAAGAAAAATAAAATATTTAATGGAATGTTTTCTGTTCAGAGGTCGTCTATGCTCTGGCTATTTGTCAGCACTCTTTAGCTTCAAATGACTTTTAAAATGAACCGCTTTGTCTGTTCATTGGGCTTCAAGGATAATGCAGTTGCCTTGTTATAATGCAAATCACTATACTGATGATGCAGAACCTTATTGTGTCGCTTACACTATTGTTAAAAAAAATAAATATAAATAAACTGTGGGGTCAGTTTTTTTTTTTTTTTTTTTTTTTTTTTTTTTTCTCTCTCTCTCCAAGAATTTTAAACTTTTATTCAGGGATACAATAAATTGATCAAAAGTGATCAAGGTCAATATTGAGTCTAGTCAAAATTGGTCAAAAGTTTTTTTCATTTCCAATAAATTATGTTTTTTGAACTTTTTATTCTTTGCAGAGCCCCTAAAGCATCGGTCTCAAACTCGATTCCTGGAGGGCCACAGCTCTGCACAGTTTAGCTCCAACCAGCTCCAAATCACACCTGCTTGGAAGTTTCTAGTGATCCTGAAGACGTTGATGAGCTGGATCAGGTGTGTTTGATTAGGGTTGGAGCTAAACAGTGCAGAGCTGTGGCCCTCCAGGAATTGAGTTTGAGACCACTGCCCTAAAGCCTTCTACACACCGCACGATTTTAGCAATCCTATAAGATCATTACAAATCACACTGTGCAACATGGATCTGATAAACCTGGGTACGACATCTAGACTTTTCAATGATGAAACCTGTTAACTCGATGAGCATGATAATTCACACTTTGGCAGCTGTAGTTTATATGTGTGCTGAAAAAAAGTGGAAGCGGCGAAAGAGGAAGGGATAAGAGCTTGAGTTAAGCAGTTTCATATTTTATGTGTCACGATTTCATGTCACATTTTTATTGGCTGGTCAGAAAACATGGGTTGCAGCAGCAAACACTCTGTGCAATGATCATGTTGAATTTCTGCTTTTGCATTTTCTTGCAAAATATTGCATTCTCCAGAGAAACTTTGTGTTTGCGTGGTTGTTCCTCCCATTTCATATCAATTCTATCACACATGTTTTATGAGTGAATGTAAAGTTTCTCGGGGGAACACAACATTTTTGCAAGAGAAGGAAAATACATTAAAGTATAATTTACCCCATCTAATTTTATTTACCATAACCTTGTTATTTTAGGGGCTCCATAATTAATCGAAAAATTCTGAAAAAAAAAAAAAGAATAATAATAATAATAATAATAATAATAATAATAAAAATAATAATAAAATAGAACTGAAGACTAGAGTAATAAGTGCTGAAAGTTCAGCTTTGCCATCACAAAAAAAAAACAAAAACAAAAAACAACACATTTTAAAATATACAGTATTAATAGAGAAATGCTTTTTTGAATTGTAAAAACAATTTAAAAGATTACTGTTTTCCTCTTTTTGTTTTATGTTTGTTCCAAATAAATACAGCTTTGGTGAGCATAAGAGACATAATGTCACGGGTATAGTTGAGGGGAAGACAGAAGAAGTAGCATTCCAACATGAAGTTTAATAAGAATAATCCAAATAATACCCAGACAGGCAGGGTAACACACACTAAACAAGACTGAACAAATGAGTGACTGAGAATGAACAACTTAAATACACAGTGATAATGAAATTATAATGAATAGGTGTAATGACTAGATGAGTGTCCATGAAGACTGATGACTGGCAGGAAACTAAGACAAAGAAAGACATGTGACTACTGAAAACAAACTGAAAGTCCATGAAAGCATACTAACTGAACAGAACTGTGATACATAGTGAATCTACAAATGCTTTTATTACATTTATATACAAGTACATTCTTAGTCATGACATTAAAATGCAATTTCAATTGATTGATATTTTCTTTATTTTAAAATGCCATCTGCACTGGAGTGTCAAAGAGAATGTTAAGTGCTCAGAGGAAAAAAAAAAAAGGCAAACATCGCAATACAGAGAGAATGCATTACTTATGAAATGTGCATACAGTAACATCCACCAACTGGTTTGAGACTGGTTCTTGTAATCTAACCTATATATACAGGATGCTTGTGGGCTATTTTTAAAAATTCTTTAAAATGAAGCTCTCCATGTAATGCATGGGAGGGAGGGATTATACCCTCCTCCAATTGTAGATCTTTTTTTTTGTTAATGATTTGCATGTGTTTGTCAGGATAGAGTGACTATTGCATCTCCTGCATTCCTCCATACAAATGCTTGCATAATATGTGGCATCTCCTGAAGAAGTTCATTGCGGTGTGTGGGGTGGGCCAATGATGCATGGATGTGCACTGCTTACCTTATGCATACCCTGTGTGACAGCGATGGTGAGTAAGTACAGTGCCTAACCTGGGTTCAAATGAAAGGCAGCAGCAGATTAGACAGGACCACCTTGAAAGCTCAGCTCTGTGTGAATCCAGACAGTGGGGGGAGCAGCCCGTCTGTGCCGCCTGTCTCTCAATTCACACCCATAGAGCGAGACAGGAACTGCAATATTGCAGCTTTATAACCGTGTTAACTGCAAAGCGTTTACAGTATGAAATGACAGGCCGCAATGCAAGAGAAGTCATTCTGTAATACAACGAGATGTCTGAATATATGACACTATAGATATGTCAGTGACATTCAATTCTGTGAGAGCAGAAAAGTTTATTTCATCATGTTTATGTCTTATAACTCCACATGCATTGGATGGTGCAACCCTTCACCATCACAGATGCTTGTTGTAGCCTCCCTATATATCTATATATATATATGAAAATATCCACTTACATTCAAGAGATCAACTGAAACCTTTAGCAGTATCTAACAAATAAGAAGATAAGCTGTGGTGATAGTTTCTACGCAGCATTGGTATTTGGCCAGCAGTGGCAGGAGATGTGGCAGGATTTTTACCAGGATATTTATGCTAAATTACTGGAGGGAAGCTCACATCTGTGAACACTCATGTACACATCTTCCAGATTTCCTATTTTTTTATTTTTTTTTTTATCCTGTTTTGTAAAGAATGTCAGTGCAAATCAAATGTGGTGTAACATTTATAAAACAAGTATGTGCTGCAATCAGATCATTACAGAGAAGCATGAGAAAAGAAGAATATATATGGTGGATAAATTATAGTGGATAAATATATGGTGGAGACTGTTTTTGGCATTTTGACATCAATGGATAATTTCAGTTGACATTGACTGTATCAAGTATTTGTGTTTAATGTACACTATCATTCAAATGGTCACTAAATGAAATGTTTTACAAACAGTTATTTTAAATTGCAATTATAGTTCACAATATTGCTGTTTTGACCAACTAAATGCAGCTATGGTGAGCACAAGAGCACACTCCTTTTAAATATATATTCTTCTACAAACAGAAGAAATGGAAGAGTTTGTGAGAACTAGTGGTTATTTAGTCTTAAATGGATTACTGTTAAGTGGAGAGCATGCATGACAGCTTTGCCTTTGCCTTTTTTTTTTTTTTTTTTTTTGCTTTTTTGTTCTGGAACACTTTGTATTTGTTTCCACAAGACAGAATCAGAACAATACAACTGGTCTCAATGGGCTGGACATTTGGGAGAGAGAGCGCAGTCGGAATGCAAATGAGGAACACTTATATAAACAGGCTCCAAAATATACAAAGGCTGAGGTTGCTTGAAAGGACTTTAGAAGAGCTGCTTAGAGAAGAGTCTGTCATGATGTCTGGGATAAACGAACTGTCTGTTCTATTCAAAATCCATTTCACTTATAAACAGGGAGAATCCAGTGCATGAAGTCACAGTGTGACATACAAATCACAGTGATACTTTTTACGCTGAGTTGAAAAACGGCTTTAATGCGTGCCTTTTAGCACAATCAGTAAAAGGATCAGTAAGATGTGTTTCCTGGATCAAAAATGAATAAATCATCCAAAAATACTTGGGCCTATATAACATAACTAAGTTTTGGATTACAGTTTTATCAAAACACTCAGAAGTAACACAAAGAAACCTAATAGGAGTAACACATTTCAGTTTGCAGATGGGCTTCTGTAATTGATTGGCTCAAGAATGAGACCAGTACCACATCTGCCTTGCTGAAATAAAAAGATTCCCTTGTCTCTTGTTAAAAGAGAATACAGTTATCAACATCTGTCTAGCTATTTCAGTAATTTAATAATGCACTAAAAGGGGCCTAAACAGACTTTTAAAACAAAATATGTGGTTTGCACATATTGTATCTGAACAACTTAAAATGATAGCTAAAGGATTTTAATGAAATAAGTCAAAGTATGTTTTGATATAGCAATCATATGTCTTACAACTGTGATATTTTTTTCTCACAGTGTGACTTTATTTCTTATTTTAAACTTCTTTTAAAATGTGACAATTACTTTTTACTCATTCTGAGGCAATATGAGTTTCCATAGATACACATTAGCAATTTTACCTGATTTAATAAAACTCTGACTGCTCAAGTCCTACCACTGAACCCACACATATCATCTAACTATATATAGTGATACTTGTGTATTAGATAATTAACTACATGCTTGATACAATTATCATTATTATTCTTTTCTAGCAAATGTATGTAGTAGGATCACATAAGAGTTTTACAATGTTATTTCTTGCCATATATCTTTCTAAGGCTGGAGAATCATAACATCACCACAAAATCCCAATTTAGCCTTTGAATATGCTCATTGTCCCAGACATTTGCTGCTCTGTTATCTGTCTTACGTAGGTTTGCCTGTCCTGTTCTGGGCCTCTGGGTCTTTTCTTTTTTTGTTCTCTACCAGGTTTTTTTTTAATTTTTTACATTTTTTTCACACTGTCTCTTAGTTTGACCATGAAGTTGTGGCAAATAAAGCAATCTTCCACTCCAATAATGTGCTAGGATGCTGTGAATATTAATGGCCTCATCCAGCCTTGGCCTCCCCTGAATGACAGGGATGGGAAATGCAAGCAGGAATCTAATAAGACCTGATTGTCAGCATGGAGTTGTTTGTTGCTCTGTCTGCAATTAAACTCCCAGGCCTGTGTCCCCATGTTGATGGGGAAAAATGAGCAACGCAGCAGCAGTTGGTAATCATTATGACATGGAGGGATGAAGGTCAAGTGCTTCAGTGGTGGTGGTGGTTGGGGGGCGGGGAGCTATTGAAACACCAGGGCCTTAGCTGTCCTTTTTTACAGTGCTCCAAAATCTATAGATTGTTTTATATATCTTTCTCTCTGTCTGTCTTTCTCACTTTCTGTGCCATTCAATTTTAGGTCTGTCAAACCAAAATTTTCAAACCAAAAATGTAAAAAAAAAAAATAGTGTAATTCCTAATTATCACTGACTACACTACGAACCATGATTCATTTTGATATACAAGTAAAAACTAAAAACTAGTACCTACCAGAATATAAATGGTTTAGCAGGTTTGTGAGGTGAATTTAATACAGCAAATCAAATCATTCACTGCAAAACCTTTGCTACTGTATGAACTCATGTTTTTAAAATATGTTTTTAAATACAGGCTTTATTTTGAGAGCTTTATTTAGTTATTTTATCCCATGTCATTGTGACATTTAACCCTCTGGAGTCTAAGGGTATTTTTGGGGCCTGGAGAAGTTTTGTAATGCCCTGACATTTGTGCTTTTTTCAGTTTCTTATAAATATCTAAATGGCTAAAGTCTAATCTCACTGTAATCAGCACAAACTAGGCTATAATAATATGTGAGCAGCATGTATGTACATGATTGTGTTTTTTGAGAAAAAAAATGTTATGCGTGGTTAGTGAAAAAACTAAAAAAGGTTAAATCACTTGAAAAAAGGCAATAAAACACATATAGAAAATTGGTTCCCAGGAATTTTGAGAACTGGAGCTTGTAGCCTAGAATTTTTTTTTTCTAAATGATGTGAAAATCATCTTGTTTACTCACTTACAGAAAACAATATATTGATTTAAATTTTCTAAAACACTTTTTGTTGGGTAAAAGTCATATGCGAGTAGGCGTCAACTATCATGAATTCACACCTGAGAAGACAAAGGCCTGCATAATGAGCTGCATAATGAGCCATTCAGTCAGCTGTGTCACTGAGAGGGATGAGTTACAAGAAAGAATGTAAGGACAAAATAAATGTATATAATTTTATGTTTGTAGTTTATTTAGAATATATTTAAGTATCCCACAACATAATTTAATATTTACTTGTGAGTGCAGTTAAACAGTTTATAAGGAACAATCAAAGCTGACTTTCAAACTGAATTTTTTGCATCATTACTCCAGTCACACAATCCTTCAGAAATCCTTTTAACAATCTTATTTTCTACAAAAAAAAACATTTATTGTTATTATTATCATCATCATTATTATTATTATTATTATTAATGTTGAAAAGAGCTGAGAATATTTTTTTCAGGTTTTTTAGGGGGGAAAAATTGAAAGGAACAGCAATGATTGTTACATTTGTTACAGTTACATTTATTGTTACATTTATATTATTTACATCAAGCTTTTGAATGGTATAGTAGTGTATATTGTTATTGAAACTTCATAATATTTCACTTGATTATACATTTAGTCAGGAATTATAGTTTGGAAAAAAGTCTTTGGAAAAAGTCCAACTAGTAAAAATGTTTACATGTTATGTGAAAACTAGTACAAGTATATAAATAAATAAGAGACTTACTCATGTTTATGATCTCTGCTGAATAAAGTGCTTCATTCTTTTTTTTCTGAGGAAATCCAAATCTCAAATCCTCAACCACATCACATCCTTTTTGGGGTGAATTATGTCTTACTCCTCTCATCGCGAAGCAAACAGTAAAATAAAAAAAACGTGAAGAACAATCTCGCTGCGTTGTCTTCTGTTGTGTGGGCGTATTCAAAAGCCGCGCGCTTCAGTGAAACATTTGAATCTCAAAAGCGCGCTCGGCGCGGGGGCGTGGTCGCATTAGAAGATAATTAAGGGAGACGTGAAAAACGGACATCGCGTTGTTTTCATATGGATTACTTTATCACAGAATATTTGTTTTCAGCAGCACTTGTTTAGTTTAAAAGTAGACATGTCAGGCTTTCTATAGATAGCTCTCTCTTGTCTCTGTGTTGAGTATTCACTGAGTTACAGTTCATTTTAATGACGCATTTGTAACTGAAGATCAGCGCAGACAAAGGCTGCAGACAGCACTCCTTGTTTGTTATCTTTATTTTATAAGTGCACAAAGTTTTGTTGTTATTATGTCTGTATACAAAAAAAAGTAGACCCTTTACAGATTCGATTGATGTATTCCTCTTATCTGTACGATCAAAACTGAAAGTGTAATTTAAGTTCTTTTCGGGGTTATCAGGAGAAAATACCCCAAAACGCGTATACGCGTTAATCGACTCCAGAGGGTTAAACACAAAACAGTTTCAATCTTTTGTTCTAGGCAGGGTTTGCTGTCTTAAAATTATACCTTTGGACCAGGTTGAACGCAGCTTTGTAGCTCAGCTTTGACTTTTGCCAGAGTCTAGAGAGAGAATAGCCATTTTTGTAGCAGGTGAAATCCCAATAGGAGATCTGCTTTCTTGGACTTTTTACTTCTAAGAGAAGGTCCCAATCAAAAGAAGCTGAATTTTGCTAGCTCGATACAGTAACTGTGAGCCAGATGTCTCTCAGGATTGGAAATGCCGCTAGAAGGTGTAGTGGTTGAGCTGAAACGAAACCAAGGGCCTGATACAATTAATCTGTCCTGTTTTAGCACATAACACTCAAAAGTGCCAATGTTGTACTTAAAATAATAATAATAATAATAATTTGTTGTTCATTGATGTTTGTGTGCAAAATAAGTTTAATTTAATCTTTTAAGGCGATAAAAATAGTAATTAGGGTGACAAGAGAATAATTTAATTTGATAAAATAATTTGATATTGCAGTTGTTATACCATTTAAAAGCTCACTTACATATACTATTTTCTTCTATTGTGCCCACTTGTTTCAGGTTTGAGCATTCGAACAACTGAGAGTAACTTTGTGTTTCTCTTGAGCCTATCAGTGCAGAATCATGAAATGAAATGTACTTAATGTTCCATTAAGAATTTCCTGAAATGAAAGATGCAAGGAGATGTGGTTTCTGCTGTTATTAGAACAGATTAAATACAGGGTACAGCCGGGACATGCTTCACAGACCAGTGATTCAAAAAGAGAATCTGATCTGATCTTATCTCTATCTTTGCTCTAAAGTTACTACAGAATTATAACACAGTCACACTTTTTATTTAGCCAAGGGTGCTTTGTTGCAGAAAGGTTGATTTCTAGTGAAAAACTGATAAGAAGCACAGAAGAAGAGGATTTTTTTTTGTTTTTTATAAATATGCATTACATATACATACAAAGTTTGCATTCAATTAGATTTTTTTAATGTTTTTGAAGTCTCATATGCTTACCAAAGATGCATTATTTGACAAATACAGTAAAAGCAAGAATACTGTGAAACATTATTACAGTTTAAAATAACTTATATTTTATATTTAAATATATTTTCAAAATGTAATTTACTTCTGTGATGGCAAAGCTGAATTTTCAGCAGTCATTACTCCTGTGACGAGTGCCATGTGTTCCTTCAGAATTCATTGTGCTGATTTGGTGCTCAAGAAATAGTTCTAATTATTATCAATGTTGAAAACAGTTCAATACAGTTTATAAACAAAAAATAGAAAACCAAAGAAGAAGAAAAAAAAAAAAAAAAAAAAAACAAGAACTTACTGACCCTATAGTTTTGAAAGTATATGTGAATTTAAGTTTTTAATGCAGGGTGCATGAGAAAAATCCTGAAACAGCATATTGCTTATACGCAAATATATTGTTTGCAAGATTATTTGGCTGTAGAACTCATGCCAACTAACTGCATCAACAAAGAGACCACAACACTGGAGACATGAGTCTGTAAAAGAATGCTCTAATATTTCACACTCCTGGCTCAGAGTCACTTGTGACACAATCATTAGCCTAACCTTGTTATCTGTTGCTTTGAAGTATTACATATAAACTGTTTACAAAGGAAATAAACACAAGTGAAAATAGAGGAATATGGCCTAAAGCAAAACTGACCTTACAATTTCATCCAGTCATAAATTATTAAGAAGTCTAACTTTACACTCTAGACTACTATATCCGTGTTTTTTTTTTTTTTTTCTTCAATAACTCTTTCAATAACTCAGTTTTGATTATCTAGGCTGGGATTTGGCAACCTTTTGGACATGATGTGCCATTTTTCTTTTTCTTTTTAACCATTGTGCCAGAAAGTTGTTGTCAACACTGCCCCATGACTTTTATTAATTAAACAGCTTGATACTGATTCACTATATTGTATTTCTAAGCAAGGAGAGGGTAAAATAGCTGTTTTTGAAGCATCTAAACTTAGATTCATTGTTTGTATAGCTTCATTGTTTGTAAAGAGAGACGCGGACACAGATGCAGATAATTCACACATGCATCTTTCATCTCTCTCTCTCTCTTTCTCTTTCTCTCTCTCTCTCGCTCAAAATGGCCATATTTGAGAAAAAAAAAGAAGTTGTTTGCATCACTGTTTACAGCTGTATTGATTTGCATTTTGCGAATGTCCATCTTAACATGCTCTCTTTTAATTTTAATCTGACGCTTCCTGTGCTCTGCTTCTGTTAACAGTAAGCCCTGCCTACTTTGATTTGGTTTGCCATCTGAATTATTGTGACATTGACGAATGCTGTTAGACCAGGCTGAAAGTGTCACTTTTAAAGCTTTTTGTCACCCTAACAACAAAAGCTCTGCATAAATATTGGGGGGTGGGGGGGGGGGGCAGGACTTATCGGTATGAAGTTTTCTCTATTGCTCGCGTGCCAGTGATTATCTCTCTGTGTGCCAATGTTAGCACCCTTGCCATAGGTTGCCGACCCCTTCCCAATTTATCATATTCCCAAATCTGAGGATCTAGTTTCTGTCCCTGCAAATGTTTCAGCTGTCACCGAGTAGAAAACCTTCATTCTGCTGATGCAAATGTGACTGGTTTTGTAAGACACAGTCTGCAGCCTTTAGCTTCATTCACATTCACAAATGCATATTGCAAAGCATATTCTACTTATTCAGTCCAAAAGTGACAACCAGGGCCGGCGGGGCCTACATAACTGTAACATCCCCTATACACAAGTCCTCCAGTCAAGACAGGCAGTGAAATACAAGCCTCATTGTTCATTGGATATAGTTGAATTATCACTCACCTGCAATTAAAACAATTAATGTTGCCGTTTCAAAGCAGGTCCAGCTTCCTGAATGTTTGTTGTAACAAACACATTCTTCAGGTGCTGCAAAGCAAAAGGCTAAACAGGAACACAAATAAGCACAGCTCCTAATGTAGGTGTGTGAGTTGTTGTCATCTATTTTCGAGTGATAGCAGTGTATTCTAAATATTGTTCTGTCGATCAGGGTCATTTCTGGACAGATCATTCACAGGTTTTATTATGAGTTTAAAAGAGCATGAGCATTGTTAATGCACCAAGACATGACACTTTGAATTTGCACATACAATGAATTACATTGCATCAGATGACTAGAAAAATAGCTACAAAAGTAAAAACAAAGGAGTTTGTGTTCAAAGTCAAGAAACCAAACATACTAGAATTTTTTTTTTTTTTCATCTCAAAAAAGGACCTCAGATGTAGAGATGCATGTACTGTATCCTCTAAATTATGTTGATGATTACATTACTGCTTTAACATAACACTTAATTTCAGTTTCAAATTAACTTCTTTTCTGCGCAGTAGTGATAGTCTCTTTCATTTCCACTTGATTTGAGTATATAGCGCATCTTTAAGGTAACAATGCACTACATAATATCATATTATTAATATAACACTTTTAATCAATTGAATTAATTTAATAATAATATTTACTCATATTTCTTTATATTTATCTTATTCTTGCAAAATGTGCAAAGCTTTAAATGGGGCGAAACCCTAGGATACAAAAGCAAAAAGGTGCGTCTTTGTTCCTTATTTACCCCAAAATTAAATTGTTCTTCAAAAGTACATATTAGTATATTTTAAATTTGGTCATTTTTTTTTTTTTTTGCTGAGAATATACTGACCCCAAGCTTTCAAACTGTAGTGTATTTGCCTGATACAATAAAGCAGTGAAAGCATTTTTGCCACATTGTTAGATGACCAAATCAAATGTTTGATGTCTGTTTCATTGAATTGTGCCAATATCCTTTTATTTACACAATTCTGAAGTTGTGAATGCGAGTTTCATGCAATTATGTAGAATTAAATATTTTTTTAGTATTTATTGATGTATTATTAATGAATACACATTGAGCAATTAAAATATGAGAATCATGTTTCTTCTGTCTTTAATCCTTAATGTGCTGAATGCGAATGCAAGAAAAAAAAAATCATAGAAATTAAATAATTTAAAGTATTAAATGTAATGAGTTATTAAAGTTGTGTTTCATCATGTGGATCCCAGGTCATTCATTAAGCTATATTACTGTAAAAATATTACAGCTGGATGTCATTAGAGTAAATGACCTTGAAAGACCGGACAAAAATGATCCTCACTGGAACGGGGCTGTTTTCTGCATCTGCTGTGAAGCCTGAAGGCAACGCACACAAATCTATGGGATAATATAAAATTTGCTGGTCATAATCATAAAATAATCCAAACAGAGTGATCAGGAGCCTGCCAAGAAGCCATTTCATAGCTGCTTACCAAAAAAAACCTTGAAAAATGGTTTTGTCTAAATATTGTCTTATGATGTCAGATGAAAGACAGTGTTAGGCATAAAATGGGACTACATTAAATGCACAATCCTGCAAATATGGCATTAGTTTTCATTTATGTAAAGGTTAACTCTTTTTGTCACCTCTGTGTCCCGCTGTATCAAGAAGCTGTGTCACATGTTGGTTGTGGACAACAGTTAAAGATTTTAGCTTCTAATGCAGAGGTTAGAAGGTTCAATTCCTGAAAAGCATCCCCCAATAACTGGAGAATTACCGTCATCCCACTTCTGCCCCGAAACGGTTTAACCTTTGAGCGAGGCACTTAACCCATGGCTTGCTCCATGAGGATGCAATTTCAGTACTATGAAGCGTTTTTGGCTCAAAAAGAATCTGCTGACTGACAATAGGTTTAATTAAACATGTTGCAATGTTGCTACATATGTACAAAAAAAATAAAAAATAAAATAAACATTTAATTGGTTTGCCTTCACTTCAGTAGTTTCTAGACATTTGTTTTCCATTTGTCACAATTGGTGCCCATTCAGTTGCAAATTCTCAGTAAATGGACAGCAATTTATTTACACCTGGTAACACATTTTATATAAACATCATATATACAACAGAAGTAAAGAACCAAGAAAATAATAAATTTTCTACCAGAACAAAATATTTTAGCTCTTCTGTTAACTGAATTCCTGCAGTCATGCTCAATTAGCATCGCATGAGACATTTAACTACATTGTAATGCAAGTCATATGCCAATTGACCTGGACGTTTTGATGCTGATTACATTTGGTTCTCATCGGTATAGATTTCCCTATGGATGGGAGAGAGTAGCATTGGGGAAACATAACTTTAAATTGAAAAATGTTCTACAAGATAAATTAGTGACTTTGGCAGTGTGGGAGCAACTGCTGAAATGTCTTTTTAACAAACCAGCCAAGAAAGACAAGTAGATTTTTTTTTTTTTTTTTTAACTATAATATACAGTTTTGAGCATGTAGAAACTGCTATTCTGCATGTGAATAAATCCATCCATATAGATATCCTTTATGCTGGAAAATACATTATCCTGTCAGTTATAGATTACACTAAAAGGTTTTAATACAGAACTGAATTATTTCCCTAGGACAGGTTGTACTGTAATATCCACCATACATTTCCACCATGTGAATAATAGATGTTAGCATTCAGGAAGTCTGTATCATGTCTTTACATTTAGCTTAACGCTTCCCTTGGTTGTTACTGCAGTAGAGCCTGGTCAAAGAAGGTACTGGCCTTGCTAAACCTCATAAACCCCAGAGTCATTTCAGTTAAGTTCATCTCTACAATGAGAACTCTGAAACACTGCTAACAGGAGTTGATATAATTCAACTTCAGCTTCAGCCCTTTCAGTGTGGATGTTGACACAGTTGGATTTACTATGTATACAGTTTTCCAATGTTAATCTGATAAGCTCTATGAAGTCCTTCTAATGAAATCAAACCTTTTACAAACAAAGGAAGTGTGCCCAGGTTATTGTGATTAAAATAGTGAGACGTTTGGGAAATACTGAGAAAGAAAAGTTTAAACACAAACATCTCACTTTTTAAGAGTCTTGTGCTAGCTTTCTTTATTTACTTTGGCCTCTGGCCTCTGTCTTTTAATATCACATTATTATTGGTGTTGATATTAATGCTGATCTCTATACATTATATGGTTTATTATTGTTGTTATTACTATTATTAGTAGTAGTAGTATTGGTAGTAGCAGTGCTGTTATTGTTAAATACAACACACATAGAAATACTCTGGCGTGAATATAGTTATGAATATTTCTGATGCATATTAATCTCAAACTTAGGGAGAGAAGTGAAATCTCTTGTGAATGTGACAAGAAATGGCCTTGTTTGCAGTTGAGTTAGAGTGTAATGGTGCTTTGAAGTCAAACAACTGCAAGTCATTTCAAATATATATATATATATATATATATATATATATATATATATATATATTATATATATATATATATATATATATATATATATATACGTACACTCCCTAAACAAGTAATTAAAGCAATCAAGCTCTGGGTGGTGCAATGCAAACTACAATGTAATTGCTGAAGCGTCTAATTAATTCTGACCAGTTATCCCACTGGAGGTTGAAATTACGATAGCGGCACATCATCTGACATGTGGTGTCTATTGTAGACTACAGGAACTTCATCAGTTCCTGTAATGCATTGCAATCATATGTAGTTGAATATCACACTCTATTATTTTCATTAATGGTATTGGCCTGGCTGCACAGCTATAATATTGATATGATCCTTGTGAAGAGACATGTCAAATCTTCAGTGATTCTCCAGAGGGCTGGCTGGGTGATGCATTGGTTGTGGCTGTAGGCCTGCCGGTGGCATTGTAACTATCAATATACATGTGTATCAGTACACAGTCTATAGACAGCCAGTCTTCCAGTGTGGGAGCACAAGCCACATTACCATCATCTAGATGTGTCAGCTGATCCCAGAGACCTTGGGACATCTCTTTTTAAAAATTGTACGTGACTATGTACCAAAAGAGTGAGTGTTCACGATTCAGCTGCACTGAGAGGAAAAAGCACTTCTAGTATTCAGATGCACTGTAATTAAAAAAGTGCTAATGAGCTATGCATGAAATAATTGCAAATTTACCTGAAAATGAATGAAACTGAAAACAAATTTCCTTTGTAACTCCCTGCTGGAGATGAATAATAAATAATAATAATAATAATAATAATAATAATAATAAATAATAATAATAATAATAATAATAATAAAGTAAAATAAAAATCTTTCTCAAGAGCAGTATAAAATTGGTTCATCATTTTTGTTGTTGGTTTCTGTATTCAGATGGTCTTTATAAAGTGTTGTGACTTCAGCATGACTATTTGTCCAGTAGTAATCTAAATGTAGTCACATATCCGGAGGGATCGACCACAGGGGCCAATTTACTGGCGCAGTCGACTAATGCTCACTTTAATGCTACTAAATCACACATTCCCCATAGGCTGTTTCTGATGACCATAAAATGAAAGTGAGAACTACAGCATGTGTTAGATATGAATGTGTGATTACAGCTAAAGGAATGCATGTGCAGATATATATATATATATCTATATATATATATATATATATATATATATATATATATTATATATAGAGTGCCATATATATATACAAAATTATTTTTTTTTTTTTTTTTTTTTTTTTTTTACAAACTTTATTTCTAATAGACCCATTTCCAGCATTTTGTGGGGCATTACATCTTAATCAAAAATACATGGACTCCTGTTTTCTTAACTGTGACTATATTTCAGAGAAATTAGGCTCTTTGAGTCATGTTTTAAATTAGGAATACAGTTCACCAAAATCTAAATATACTGAAATGTACTTCCACCTCAGGCCATCCGAGATGTAGATGAGTTTTGTTCTTCATCAGAACAGATTTGGAGAATGTTAGTATTGCATCACTTGCTCACCAGGGGATCCTCTGCAGTGAATGGGTGCCGTCAGAATAAATAGCTGAGAAAAACATTACAAAAATCCACAATCTTGTCACAATCTTGAATGCTATTAGTTGTTTTACACTTGGTATACTCATGATAACTTGCTCAACCTTTCTTTCTTACCCGTATAAATAAGCTTTGACCATAGAATGTCAGCTGATTGCAAAAATGTTTTACAAGGAAAATCCACATGAATTAAGTAGAGCACATTCAATTTTAAGCATATTATGACCTGATTTTCTTTCTTTACACTCTTCAAAATAAGTCTCTGGAGATGTGCATGAAAACCAATGTCATTTTATTAAAGTAGATATGTGTCACCAAAGTCAAACAGTCAGTTTGCCCTATATTAGTGAACTTTATGTACATGAGGTGTAAGTAACTGCATTCAGAATGCGCTTAAAAAAATAAAAAAATAAAATAAAATACTTAATTAAATTTTCTCTCTTTTTTTTGTATGTTAAGATATATTTTTATTGTTGATCAAATGTAATATTTTTCAGAATCCCTGTTGCATTAGCATAATATTTCCAGTGTCTTTTGCATCAGTTTATCTCAGTAATATCTTTTCATCTACATTTTATTATCTTTAATATTTCCTTTATCTGTATATTATTTGGGTTAAATTCGTTTGTGTGTGTGTGTGTGTGTGTGTGTGTGTGTGTGTGTGTGTGTGTTTTAAAGACTTCATGTGCGTTTTGAGTAGAGAGATTAGATTTCATGTACAGGGAAAAGGTAGATAGGCCGCTAAAGTGCAGTCATGATCTGTCATGGTAAATTGGGAAAACAAATGCATAATCAATGGGTCTGATATTGATGAGGTGCTTTTCTTTAAAAAGCAAGTAAATTGTAGATATCGTGTGTCCTTCATCTAGAAATCAAAAGATGGATGGATTAGGATTATTTCTATTAGTAGTGAAAATAAATATAATATAACAGCCCATCACAGTGGTATTTGTGATGGTTTGTGGTGGGCACCAGGTAAAATTAAGTCCCCAGCAGACTGTGCTCGAGTGAGACAACATGTTGGTTATTCATATGCAGGCCTCCTGGTAAAAAGTTCAACAATGAAATTCCTTTGTGTATTCAATGTGTTGTTTTAACTGTGGGACTGCTATTTCACTGACTTTGAAATACTAAACTCAGACAGTCGGAGGATTCTGGTTAAGTTGAGGCGTAATTTGGGTCTTACTTGAAAATCCTCTGTTATCCTTAAAAAGGTTGCCAATTTCCAGTTGCCCTGCAAAAAAGACAACAGTGCTGGAGTTTTCAGTTACAGAGCAAAGTTTTAGCTGAAATGGAGAGTGGAACGTGATCCTCAGCTGTGTGCCTGTGTTTATTTAGCAAGTCTGGAGGAGACAGACCATAAATGTCAAGCAAGGGGGGACTGCGTTTTATCTTCTTTGGTATAGTGAATCCATGCATGGGATGGCATTCATTAGAAATTGCAATAGCTCAGTTTCAGTCTTTACGGGTCACCATTCTGTGTCTTAGTCAAGCTCTAAATGCATTTTTTTACTGTGAGTGATATCATTTCATATTTCTGGTTCTTGGTGGCTGCACTCCCAGGTGAATTAATCTGGTTCTACTTACACATATAAAGTTAGTCTCTGAGGTCGACCCTTGCCATTAAATGCACATTCCTACAGGCATGGCAGTCTTGTGTTTCTTTGAAGTTGCATTTAATTGGGCCGATCATATCTAATGTTTCATTCATTTCTAAGTCTAGTGGACTTGAACAGGAACATGGGTGATTTTCTGCTGTTTTAACTATGCTTTTCTTCCCAAATTCATACCAGTTTTATTAGAGGGCCTCAAAGAACGAGGAAATTGGAAGGGAAGTTTGGTAGGATAATGGATTACATGGCAATTCTGGATACATTTTGTGGTTTGTTACACCCCATTTACCTTTTGTTACCTAGCAAAGGCGAAACACCTTGCTGCATACAAGACCAAACAAGTGACAAACTTGTAGAATGAAGGTAACTTGCAAAGATATACAGTTTGAACTAGGGTTTATTACAATATCAGATTTTCAAGCAGGTTATCTGTAATAAATGATTCTGTGTATCCTGGAACCATAGTTAAAATGAACATTTGCAAAACAGCAGCATTACAATCTTACATGGATGGAATTACATCTTTTGACCTGTGGTTCAAAGCGTAGTTTCTTTGTTAGTATGGCATGTGGATTTAAAGGGACAGTTCACCCAAAAAATTTGTAATCACTCACATGTCATTACAAAACTGTAAGAATTTCTTTCATTCTGTGAGCACAACAGAAGAGATATTTGAAGAATGTGGGTAACAGTAAGTAATAATAATAAAACATAAAAAAAAACAAAAAAAAAAAACATGGAAGTCAATGGCTACGGTCAACTGTTTGTTTACCCACATTCTTTAAAATATCTTCTCTTTGAAGGTGGAGTGCTCATGTTGCATGAAGGTGTAAGGGAACCATGAGTATGATGTGAACCTCCAATGAACACCAATAAATCAAGGTAACCGGGAACAAAAAATAGTAAGGGAGTCATCCCGATGCCATGTTCGCTACATCAGCATCTTTGACATCTCCAGCCTGATTAATTAGAAAAAAGTTAGAAACTCCACCACCAGCGTGTGATTTCAGTAATGATAGTCCACTATATTGTTGAAACCACTGTGGGTCAACAACACCACAGAGCTGCAACCATATTAACTCTATACTATACGCAATTTTTCTGCAAAAAGTTGTGATATATTTTGTTGGAAACACTCCCCTGACAGGAATTGTTGGCAATTAATTTTAATTTATTTTTAATTTTTAATTTAATTAATTATTTATTTATTATTGCATTAACTCATATCACTATTCTCATATTTATTTATTTATTATTATTATTATTTTTTTTAATATCATGGTTATCATCAATACGGTATTTTGATAAATCCCTAGAAGTTTTTTTTTGTACTATTTCTCATGGAAAACTCAATTATTTTGCAATCAAGGTCTGAAATATCATTAAGGAGTGACACTCTTATTAAGGACATAGAACTGGTTGTGTGTTGTCTGCTTTCAACTTGGTTTGTTGCACGCACCTCACATGGAGATAAAAGCCTTGATTTTGGTTTAATGCTTGGGGAGCTGCTTCTTGTCTCCACTCCTCCTCAAGTAGGTCACAAATGGCGCTACAGACTGAGAATATCCCTATCCATCTCTTCGTTAGTCTGGAGGACTGTGATGGGGAAGGAAAAAAAAATAAAATAAAAAAGCTCCAAAGACCAAAATAATAACCCTAAATAATCTGTACCAATAGTTTGAGGATTTTGTGATAGGTAATTTGTGCTTACATGCAGCAATTTGCATAATATGGTTCAGAGGGGAACAATTTAAAATAATTGCCAGTGAATTGAGAAAATGTAAGTGTGCAAAATGTACATTCTAGCAGGGCCTGGAGTTGTAATAACATCATCCATGTATATATTCATGCCGGTATGGTGTAACAGTTCAGTTTCCCCTCACTTAAAACACAAAACTGTAATTAACAAACATGTCTAGGTTTGAGAAAATTTATTATATCTGGACACATGTTTGTGTAATAGTCTCGGTCAGGTGGTGTATATCCCTGGGGAGTCTTGTGTATAGCCCTGCATCCAGGTGGGTGTATTGATTAAAAAAGCTGTACTGCACTTGGAAATATGTAAAATCTGTGCTAATTAGTTTTCATTCACAGAGAAAGCAAGTGTCTGAAATGCCATTTCCAGGCTGTAGGCTAGCTTAATAAAAGACAAGCCTGCTGCTTGATCACACACAAAAAAAAAAAAAAAAAAAAAAAAAAAAAAATAATATAATAAAATAATACATAATAATAATATTTAATAATGAGAGAGAAGCGAGAAAATGGGTGTAAGAGATGGAATGTTCTTGTAACAGGAAATTTAAATCTGATCACCACAATCATAAGTCAGGCAGCAGTCATTAGGGGACATACCATATATCAAGACTGAGAGATTAATGGAGCTGGACCCTGATAAATTCCTGTTTTTCCGACAAATCATTGGGTAGGGTTTGCTAATACCCACTCTAATTAGCTTACACCGTTGAGGAGTGATTGATATTGCTGTGTTGCTGGAAATAAGAGGGATCAAGTGGTAATAGAATGTGTAGCCAAAGCTATATCTGAATATATACACACGCCATACCCAGTGTTCAAACGTCTGGGGTCACGGTTTTTATTTGATTATATCATTTTTTGTATGTTTTTGTAAGAACCTCTGTAGGCAAGCTCACCCAGGCTGCATTTAACAGACTTAATACAGTAAGAGCTTGGGTCAACTATGGTGAAATATTTTTTATATTAAAATTTATTTTACAGTTTAATATCATGTATACCATTGTTAATGTTATTCCAATGATAATCCTCAATGGTTGCATTATTATTATATTATTATTATTTTTCACACACTTGAAAAGCCATAAATACTTGTCAATGGCGGGGAAGCGTGCTCCTTTTAAAAGCGAGATACTTGTCACCGGCAAAGCGGCAGGGAAAAAGATAACTCGTCAATGTGCAAGACACCTCGGGACACAAGTGGCAGTGGAATTGCAAAAAGCAATAGGTTGACATTAAGTTTGATGTAAATCTCATGGGCAATATATTGTATCACCAAATTTTATCCATGTGGTCATGTGTGTCATATATATATATAATATATATATATATATATAATACTGAAATATATATATATTATAATTATTTATTTGTGCGATAAAGTTGATATATTGATTGTTGTTGCAACAGGCCTACCAAGAGTGGATAAATCTGAAAACCACACCCTTGCATTTTTGTGTGTACAGCCAATCCATATATTTTGTGAAACGATGATGTCACCACCCCCCACCACTCTCAACCTAGTCAGGACACCGCTATGTCACGCGTAACCAACGTATAACCAAACAACAACAACAATGGCGGACTACATGCTTGTGCTCGTGCTGCAGAAGCTACTGAGCCTATTAGCTTTACTAAAGCACAAATAAAAAACCCACTAAAGCAAAAATGTTTGTATACAGCACGCAAGGTTAAAACGCACATGCTCCAAGTCTTACTGTCCTTCACTGTTTTTAGTGTATCTCTGTGGCAGAAAATCACAGCACCACACAATTGGTCTGGCAATATATACTACTATACTATCGGTTTTACGCGCAGATTTGTAGTGTTTGTCATGTGTGTGTATGTGTGTACGAAGGGAACCAGCTCTGGCTTCATGTGTATAATGGCCTAAGAGTTGCGTGAGCAGGTAAACATAATACATGTGTTTGTTAGAGGAGGAACGACGACATGTTAATTAGTATTCTGGACTGAAATAACATTCTGCCATGTTACAAGCAACACATCGTTCATGGGGAAAAAGTTATGCTGAAATTATCAGTGAAACAGTCTCTGTGCTCTGATAAACCACAATCTGGCTTGCATCCCTACACTTTTTCTCCTTTACCAAAAAAAGGAAAGGCTGGCATTATCTGTTTTCACCCTTTAGCAAAACCAAAAATCCTTCCCCATGCCCCCCAATGGTCCACACAAAACCAGACACGTAGTAAAAAAAGCCTTGAAGATCAGGAAGAAGACAGCTAAGCCAGGCAGAATAAAGTTTCTTTTTTAAAGACCGCGCGGGATAGAAGTGTTACAATCAGCGGGAATCATCGCAAGAATATTCCGGGAACCTTCAATCCAATGGGCAGGGTAACGGCGCACGGCGGTCCTGATTTCATCCATCAGGGTTGATGCGTGCAGGAAAAGGAGTTCTTCTACAATCAGGTTAGGCCGCTCTCTCTAACCACAGCAATCTCCTCCTCCTATTCCGCTCGTCTCTCTCAAAATGCACTCCCATCTTGGGCTGGATAGGTAATGTGTTCTAAGTGAGTTAACCCACTACACAAATTTGATATTGGTCCTTTTAAACATCACACAGCACTCTTTATATCCTCATTAAATAAGTTACTGGGATTATGCTTCATACGTTGTGTGTTAGAGTGCCTCAAGGTATATCGGAAGAGGTCCATTCATCATGTGCGGTATTTAATTTCATGTCTTTAATTAATATATAGCAAACTTTTAAAAGCCTACCAACAGAAGAACCTTTCATGACCGTACATGTGAACCTATGCTTCTTCTCAGCTCTGGTTCATCATTTCCTATGATGATCCATATCTCAGAGAAAATAAAAGTGCTTCAGTGGTGAATGGTCCAAAGCCTCTGCACTCATATGTCGGGCTTATGCTCTTTTTTTTTTTTTTTTTTTTTTTTTTTTTTTATTTTTTGAGGTATTCAGTTGTTATAGTGAGAGAGTATTTGGCACATTTTCTTGATATTCTGATTAGAAATTAGATTAGCAGATCATTTGTGGTTTAAAATGTTAACATTGTTTCTGTTTCAGCCACACCATCCACCCAAACACACTGAGCACATTTACATGCAAACTAATCTACACTACATAACTACGCAAAAATTCAGTTTTTTAAAATAAATTTGTAACTTACAAAATCTCAGCCGGACAATTAGATAGAGAATCTCACTGTTTTTAATATCTCTATTATTTTTATATGTTTTATTTTTGCAGCTTTCTACGCTTACGACTGTATTTATTTACAGTTTCTAATGGTAATCCCATTGAAGGAACACGCGTTTCAATGACTTTGACACATGACCAACAGTGTTGTTCGACTTATTAAGCATAAGCAGTTTAAGACCGGTGAATGTAGACACACTCAATAAGAGGTGACTAAAAGAGGCCCTGCTTCTGGTATACCCGATATCCATGTCAAAGAAGGTGATTCCCAGAGCAAGGACTACCTGCTACATCATTGGTCATGTACACCTTTTGGTAATTTTGAAGGTGGTTTCCCAGCCATAGTGAACTCTTCCAGAAAGTTTGCTTTGGCAATCTGTTTTGAAAAAAAACCAAGACCCACTCCCCCGAAACTTTGTTTTGATCTGATTTTTGTTTGAAAATCAATGTCACACAACGGGTCCATTTCTCTGATTTTGCTTGAGGTATATGAGAGGCCCTTTACGTCCTAGAATTTAGTCGGCTATACTGTCTCTCGCGTGACTAGGCTGGTCAGACTGGAAAGGGGGCAGCTTCACAAACTCCACACACAGCAAACACCAGACCAACCTCTTTTTCCATCCCAACTGCCACGTATGTTATGCTATCGACTTCAATTACCTTTAAAATAATTGAAGGCATTTTATAGATCACCACAGTGATTAATACAAAAACATTAATGTGGCCTAAACAAAAACAAAAACATACACTGTAAAGGAAAACAACCTCCCTCATCTTTAAGAATTGTTTATCTGCAAACCAGACCATCACGAAAATACTGCCGGGAGCCGTTAGTGGAGGTTTTCCTCATAAAGCGCGGAGAAAGCATAAGGTGGATAATTATGGTCAACGCTGGTAGACAGAAAGATGATACTGGCAGGTAATCTTCACAACTTGTTTTTATGGAGTCACGCTTGGAGCACTCCTTATTGTTCCTTGAAGAACCTTCCTTTCTTGCTTTACACCAAACACCCTAGCATCTCTGGCCTCCACATCTTTGAAATGAAGATCTGGAAGTCTTCAACCCTTCCCTCAGTCCCTCTTTCCTGCTGTGTAGTGAAGGCTACTGGGAGTTGCTCTGCGACATTGAATCCCTTTCTCCAATACCCAAATCTTGAGCGTCATTAATATGGCCCCCTTTTGTTTGTATGAAGTCTCTCCAGTCTGGCAGGGCCATTAACTGAAATGAGCAGCAACTTGTAAGATGATTAATTTTCTGTTTTGTTTTCCTTTTTTTGTTTTCCTGTTTTTTTTTTTTTCCCGGTGGCAACACTGGGTTTCAAAAAGTGACAATTAGCGGAAATAATTTGCTTCACACACCTATTCGTGTGTGGAATGAGACCGGCCAAACCAGCTTGCAGAAGAAAATCAAATGTATTAAAAAGGACTATGCATGAATGAGGTGTGTAGGATTTTTTTACAAACAATGTGAATTCGCTGAATCAATTAAATTTGACAACTAAGACCTGAGCTGATCCCTTTTGAAATATGTACAAAGCTAACCAGATGCCCTTATGCCCTATTATTTGAATTAGGAGTATAAAATAAATTAACAGCAAATTCCACTAAAATGTGTTACTCGTCTTTAATTCACTTAATAATGTGGGTTCATAGTGTGAATACAAAATGACTTCTTAGTTACAATTGGTCACTGATAATATAACGCTATCCAGGGGCTTAATGTATAAACATAGATTTTCATTTTATTATCACAGCTTTCCTTTTCTCATCTGAAAGGGATATGAATTAGATAGATGTTTCTGACAACAATGGTGAGAGGTCAGTAAATATTTTTTTTTTTAAAAATAAGGATTTTTGTTTTGGGGTGACAATATTAATGGTAACATTGACCAGTCAACAGTGAAATCTCTTCCTTCCTTCAGTACTAATTGCAGGAACTGTTCTCTCTAGAACAACCTCCGGGTTATCTGCCACCTGTTCTCAAGCAGGCCCACAATGTCCAGCATGGACTCGAGAATCCGGGAGTTCACTTTTACATGGCATGAATCTACAGTCTATTTTATTTATTTACACACCCAGATTTCGTAAAAAATGATTTGCCAAGCCATCTCACATGCAATTAGAACAAAAGACAATGGAGCAAGAGAACATAACGGATAGTCCTTCTTCTGAATGCAACAACAACAACGACCAACACATACTGTATATATACTGTACCGTGACAAATAACTATTTAAATATTATTTTTTCATTTAAAACTACTTTTTCTTTTCTCTGATCAATTAAAATTTTCCATATTGAAAATAAGCTGGAACCATTGAACAATCCTGGTGCGTTCTTAGGGGTTTTTCAGTAACTCTCCCGCTTGCAACTAACACGAACCTGAACTGTACAATATGCAATTTTCTTCTAGATTAAAATAGGTCCTCATCAACTTTCTAGGAGACAGTGTGACAGTCCAGAGAACCCGTGACATATAAAACTGCAGTAAATAAAAGTTCTAAAGTTTCCTAACTCAATTTTCGGCATAACCACCCATTCAAACAAAACCTGTGCTGTCCACAATTTACTAAAGCCAAATCATCTTGTATTTACCTTTACACTCTGAAAAACAAAGCGGTTCCAAATGCATGGGGTCATATTTGTGGTTGTACAATCAGGATTTAACATATCAGTATGTTGGTTTTAAAATAAAAAACGCCTGAGCCCTTTAAACTGTAGTAACTTTTTCTGCCACAAAAAAACTGACAAAACGAATCATTTCACGAGGTGTGATTATTAAATATAAATAAATATCCATAGGCAAGTGAAACAAGAGGAGCCCATAAACCTGGCAATTCAAGTTATTTACTGTCCCTGTTACAGTAACCACCCACCGAGAGGAGAGAAGAGAGAGAGAGATGGTGAATACTTTCAGTACTTTTCCATTCAAATGCCCCATATCCAGGAATCAATGTGAAACAAGTGCATATTTTAGATTATATTTATTTTTTTTTTTTTTTTTTTTTTTGTATATGTTCTTATTATTTACCCATACGACGTCAGTCATCTGTTTTACAATTTGGCTTTTAATTACAAAACAACCACAAACCAACTCTGACTTTGAAAGTGCTATTTTTAGTAATTTATTTAGTACACTCCTGGGAGTTTATATCGCTCCCACTTGCCACTATGAATATATCATTAAAAAAACTGTGCATGGTGAACTCCGTACAGGCTCATCACCCTGTCACCTGCGTTTCCATTTAACAAGAAACAAAAGAGAAAAAAAAAGAAACCACATGCATTCCATTTTTGTTCCCCATGTACCATGCATCTCTGGCAAATAATTCCAGCTCCAGTTGAACCATAATGCAAACATGCATGCAACAACTTAGTATAATAATCATATAAAATGACAGAAAAGCAATTAAAAATAAATAAATTAAATAAATTAAAATCTGTAATTGTTATAGAATCAACAGTTGTGTTCATTTAAAAAGCTTCTCTTCAGGTCATTATTGCTGGAACTAAATCAAGGCAACATCGACGGAATGTATGTTCTTGCTTCTTTTCTTCCCTTCCTGTTTAAAACACAGAAAATCAATTTACCAGCTAAAAATTAACAAAACAATAAAATATATAGATAAAAACTAGAATAGGACAGTGTGTCAAGAAAAAAACTGACATTTGACTTCATTGGGAAAGTCCCATGGTGTCTGAAAGGTTAAAAATAGTTTGCAGGCTAGGCTGGTTATGTAAATTCTGAATGCAGTTGAATGCTTGGGCAGTTTGCAAGGTGATTGAAGTTTGAAGGTTCATATACTACTCTTTATGTGATATATATATATATTATTATACTAATAAATAACCATTATATGCAGTTACTAGGGGGTTGCTAAGGTGTTTATTGGGTTGGGTTATTTTTTTTTACTAGGAAAGTTGCCAGGCAGTGAGTTTGTTTCTAGGTATTGTTCTAAGCGTTTTGGGTGGGGGTGGTATGAAGTTGCCAAGCAGGGCGTGATTGCTACAATAATGTTTGTTGCTGAGGAGTTTTTTAATTGTGTTATATGATGATCGCGTTTTGGATGTTTTCCTTTGTCTTTGGAGTGTTTAAAAGCTGTTTGTTGCACTACAAACAAACCGTTTTAAAGTGGCAAAGATTTCACGTATCATACCTGAAGAGATATTCTTTGTAAAAGTGAAACGCTCATCCACTGCCTTCCTAAGATACCTTGTTCAAAACATGCCCACCCACCCCCCTGTCCTACGTCACTTTACTTTGTGTGATAAGATTTGCATATTTAAACTGCCCCAAAAGGTATATACGCAAAGAAAGAAAGTGTAAACTTTGATTCTCGCTTGCAAGTATTGTTCCGCCACGCCGCCCGCCGCGCCTCGTCCATGTCATGAAGATGCTGTGTGGATTTCACCTAACTACTTTCCTACTTTGGCTCAGGGACACAACAACTAGAAATCAGCAGTTAAGAAGAATAATCGTTTTGTTTACAACAGGGCTGTTCCCGAACAGAGTACAACCTAAATATTTGAGTGTATGCAGCGCATTTTATGGAGTTAAGATTCTGAACTAAGTAAGGGGGTTAAAATTCTGTTACACGCTTGAGGTATTCGGCCAATCCCACGCACTAGATAGCTGGCCATCAGAGCACATCGTCGTTTAGAACTATGAGCTGTTGTAAAAGAGGACCACGTTTCCGAAAGGGGGAATATGTAGTGGAAATTTTTACCTTAAACAGTGGTAAACACATTGCATTACATCAAATACACAAAATAATGTTCTTTTAGCAACTTCATATGACCCCTTTAAATGTCAGGGGTATACTGTGGTGAATGTGGCTTGAAAGAGTTACATTTCAAATATTGGTCTTAACTCCAAGTTTGTGTACAATAGCAGTGTGTTGTCTTTGTCAAGTGAACATAATAAACAGACACAAATGTTCCCATGGCTCTTTCTCTCCAATTACACCCCCGCTGTCTCTTTCTACCCTTTTCTCTCTCTTTAGCCTGCTCCTCCATCAGTTTTGTTTCTCTTCCCGGGGAATTTTTAGGACTGTGTGATTAAATGTAAATATCAGCATATCCACTCTCTCTCTGTTTGTGTGAGGGGAGGTTTGAGACTCTCACCACACAAAACTGTAAAGATGGCCTAAAAAAAAACAAGAAGAATTACATCTAAACTGATTAAAACCATTAATTAAAGGAACAAAATAAACCAGCTAACCTGTTTTTTAGTGAGGAAAATGTTTCTAGACTTTCTTATACTGTGTATTATGCATTACTGCTCCACGCATTGCACTCAAGGACGTGGTCTTAATCAAAGCTCCAACAAATTGATGTAAGATGGAGGCAATAAAAAAACACATTCTTCCAACATTTCATTTGTTTTTGTTTTTTTTTCCTTCTGCTTTCAGTTTTAAATGAGAATGGGAGGAGATTAGGGGTTTCTGTGTGGCCTCCCACAAGCCACTTGATGAATGAGTGAAAGCAGCGATGGAGACAGTTCACCTTCTCTGTGCTTTGTTTCAAGGAGACTTTTGATGATTGGTTGTCAGCTACAGCTAACCAGATTAAATGACAGCCTGGGTATCAAAGTTAAGCTTTACCCCTTCCAGGCTCTTTTGTTACCCCCTTTCTTGCATTATGATTACAGCTTGCTGATGATGGAAAGCTGATGGGGGAGGCTTCCTGGGCTCTACAGCAACTGTGTGAGGTGAGTTCTTCACTGTCACCTGGCCATTGTTTGACAGAGAAGCCTGACTTTATGCTTGTGCTTAAGCACAGAAAAACACACATACAAACAGCCACACCTCCAGTTTCTCTAGCCACCTGGGAAACTACCAGCCCATGTACTCATTTATATTATTTAATTTTATTTCATTTTTCCAATTATGATACACTACATGGACAAAAGTATGAGGACACTCTATTTCTAATTAATGGAGGCTTGGCAAGGCTGTTAATTCCAGTGAAGACAAATCACAATGCTACTCCATACAATGACATTATAGAAAGCTTTTCTCTAGGGAACATATTATTAAAATAAGGAAGATATATGTCATCTTTGATAATAAATAAATAAATAAATAAATAAATAAATAAATAAATAAAAAATAATGTGATAAAAAAAAAAAACCTGTTCTAGTGAATTTTTTGATCCAACTTTGTGACAGCAGAAAGGGTCATTTTTTGTTTCAGTGTGACAATGTCTCCTGTGCTGGGTCCTCAGAGATAGCTTTGACTGAATCTGGCCTAGACCTGAACCCCGCACACACTTTGAGATGAATGAGAATGGCGACTGTCAGCCAGACTCCTCTTTTCCCCAACATCGCGTGCCTGATTTCACTGGTGCATGTGTCTAAATTAGAGTAGAGATCTCCAGCTACAAGTTCCAACATCTACTAGAAAGCCTCTGAGAAGAGCGGATGACTTCAACCCTCTATTAAACCAAGTGATTTTGAAATCAAATACACTCAACAGGCACACATAGGTGTTGTTTGGGTGTCCACATGCTTTGAATATTGTATAAAAGGAGCTCTAATCCTGCATTGCCATTGATTACTGATCAGTTGGGCAGGAGGCAGTCCTTCAAGGGTCAGCAGATCTTTCAACAACAAAACCCAAACCTATTAGTTTAATGCTCACTTAGGAACCATTTATGTGTATGTATGTACAGTGGGTATAGAAAGAATAGCCTCCTTTAAAATAATATAT